>NW_013549201.1:2500-7439 GCF_000499425.1 Eimeria acervulina | reverse complement strand
CTAAACATCAAACCCTAAACCCTAAACATCAAACCCTAAACCCTAAACATCAAACCCTAATCGTTTAACATCAAACCCTAAACCCTAAACATCAAACCCTAAACCCTAAACATCAAACCCTAAACCCTAAACATCAAACCCTAATCGTTAAACATCAAACCCTAAACCCTAAACAGCAAACCCTAAACCCTATACACTTGATACAACGCCCTATACAGCCAACCCTAAACCCTAAACAGCAAAATTATACACAGCAAACCCTAAACCCTAAACCCTAAACCCTAAGCAGGAAACTGTAAGCTGTATGTCTCTAAACGCTACGTGAAGGGGAGAAGCAGCAAGCAATGAAGGGCCCCTCCATCAAGGCTAACAAAGAAATTAGGGTTTAGGGTTCAGGGTTTAGGGTTTAGGGTTTAGGGTTTAGGGTTTAGGGTTTAAGGTTCATGGTTTAGGGTTTGGTGTTTGGAGTTTAGGGTTTAGGGTTTAGGGTTTGGTGTTTGGAGTTTAGGGTTTAGGGTTTAGGGTTTAAGATTTACTGTTTAGGGCTCAGGGTTTAGGGTTTAGGGTTTAGGGTTTAGGGTTTAGGGTTTAGGGTTTAGGGTTTAGGGGTAGGGTTTAGGGTTTAGGGTTTAGGGTTTAGGGTTTAGGGTTTAGGGTTTAGGGTTTAGGGTGTGGGTTGTCGGTAAACATAATATTTATATGTTTTATACAAGCAGAAAACAAAATATTTGTTTCTTTTAGATAAATAAACAATGAGCAAAATAATAAATATATTATTTATTATTTATTAATATTATTTATATAAACAAATAAACAAATTTATTAATATTATTAAATCGTTGACATAAACACTGCATAGAAAACCCTGAACACAAATTAAACGCATTTGTATATAAATAAAGATATTAATAATAATAATTATTATTATATTATTATTATATTATATTATATTTATTTATTTATTTATTGTTAATAACAAACAAATAAACAAACAAACAAACAAACAAACAAACAAAGAAACAAACAGAGGCTGCTGGGGGGCCCCGCTGCAGTTTGTTTGTTTTTGTTTGTCTTTGTTTATTGCGGTTCTTTGTTACTATTTAAAATAATTAAATAAATAATAAACAAATTATTAATATAAATATAAATACAACAGCAAACACACTCACCTCTCATTTCTTCTCTTTTTTCTTTCCTGCTGCAGCAACAGCAGCAGCAGCAGCAACAGCAGCAGCAGCAGCAGCAACAACAGCAGCAGCAGCTTTTTTTTTAAATGTGTCCTCTTCTTAACCTTATAAACTATCAAATTATAATTAATATTGCTGCTCTTATATATATATTATATTATATCTGTCTGTCTCTCTTCTTGCTGCCTCTCACTCTGTCTCTCTTTCTCTCTCTTTAACTTAATACAGCATATATCTCTTTCGTTATCTCTCAGTCTTTTGTTTTTATTGCTGTCTCTCTCTCTGTCTCCTTTGCCTCCTTCTCTCTGTCTTCTTCTCTTAGCAGCAGCAGCTGTTCGAGTTGGGGGCCCTTAGCGGGCTCGTTGCAGCAGCAGGAGCAGGAGAGGCAGCAGCAGCTGCTGCTGCTGCAGCAGCAGCTGCAGTTGCTGCCTCTCCTGCTCCTGCTGCTCTTCCTGCTGCTGCTGCTGCTGCTGCTCACCATGTGGTTTAGCAGCTTCTTTGGGGGCGGTGTCTCTCACCGCGCTCTTTGCTGCGGTGCTGCTGCTTGCTGGGTGCATGCAGCAGCAGCAGCAGCAGCAGCAAGAGAGCCGCTGCTGCCCCCCACATCATTCAGCAGCACACTGCAGCAGCGGCTGTATAGAAAATCTTTCGCAATTAAGCGACGTGCTGCTGCAGCACTGTTTCTTTATTTGCTGCTGCCTTTCTTCGCTCCTGAACCCCCCAAACTCTCACACGACCAAACTACCCAGCAGCAGCAGCAGCAGCAGCAGCAGCAGCAGGGGCAGCAGCAGCAGCAGCAGCAGCATCAGGCTGCGGGGTTGGCTTTAGGGCCTGACGGCGGCTGTAGTGATATCTCCGGGTGTACAGACAGCTGGTGCTGCAGCGAGCAGCAAATTGCCCCCACAAAGGAATGGCTGCCGCTGCATCTGCAGCAGCAGCAGCAGCAGCAGCAGCAGCAGTATGAGGACTCTGGGCATCTGCTGCTGCAGCAGCCCCGCAGCATCAACCGCACACGCAGACTGAAGCAAATAACAGCCGCTCCAGAGGCAGAGGGATGTGGTTTGCAAGTGCTGCAGAGCAGCAGCAACAGCAGCAGCAACAGCAGCAGCAGCAGCATGAACGACAACAGCAGCAGCAGCTGCAACAGTAGGAACAGCAGCAACAGCAGCAACGACACGAAGAGCCGCACCAACGGGCGTTACAGGCGGACGAAACACAGCCGGAGCAACAGCAACAGCAGCAGCAGCAGCAGCAGCAGCAGCAGCAGCAGCAGCTTCATGCATCGCTTCTGGTTGTTTATGCAGCGAGTGTCTCCTCTGTCTTTAAAAGGAGGCTGCCGCGCATTCTTTGTTTTGTCGCTGTTGTGTGTCTGCTTCTTAGCTTATTACTCATTTCTTGCTGCTGCTAGCAGAGGGTTTTGCTGCTCTGCTGCTGTTCCTGCTGCTGCACTGGTTTGCTGCATCATCTCTGCTGCAGACTACTCTTTGCTGCTGTTCGGAGACCCCCCAGCAGCAGCAGCAGCAGCAGCAGCAACAGCAGGTGGTGCATGGTGCTTCACCCGTCTCTCCCGGCCTCTGCTGCTTCTCGCGCTGCAGCACTCTGCAAGGAAGCTGCTCCTCAGCATTATTAAAACACTTCCGAAGGTATTGCTGCTGCTGCTGTTGCTGCTGCTGTTGCTGCTGCTGCTGTTGCTGTTGCTGCTGCTGCAGTTCTGCTGTAGCTGCTGCTGTTGCTGCTGCTGCTGTTTTGCTGTTGTTGTTTTTGAACTTCCAACTGTTTCCTGCATAATGACTCATACCCTTTCTGCTGCTGCTGCTGCTGCTGCTGCTGCTGCTGCTGCTGCTGCTGTTTGTGTAGGTGCGGGGTTTAGTATTAGGTTTGTTTGTGCTGGTGTTTCTGTTTGACTGGCTGGGGGTCATTTTGTTTGCGGGGACTGTCGGACACGATCAATTTAGCAGCTTTGAAAGAGGATGCGTCTCTTTGCTTCTCGTCGTCACAACTGTTCGCCTGCCCCAGGTACGTCTGCTGCTGCTGCTGCTGCTGCTGCTGCTGTTGCTGCTGCTGCTGGGGGTGCTGCTGCTGGGGGTGCTGCTGCTGCTGCTGGGGGTGCTGCTTCTGGGGTGCTGCTGCTGCTGCTGCTGGGGGTGCTGCTGCTGGGGATGCTGCTGCTGCTGCTGGGGGTGCTGCAGATGCTGGTGATGTTGCTGATGCTGCGACTGATGCTGCTGTGATTGGGACTGCGGGTGATTCTGTTTCTTACTGCTGCTTCTTGCTGCTGCGGACTGCAGCAACAGCAGCAGCAGCAGCAAGTGCAGCAGCAAGTGCAGCAGCAAGTGCAGCAGGTATTTGTGTTTGTGTTCAGGTGCTGCTGTGCGGATACACCGTACATGAGGCTGCGGTTTTGTTTGTTATTTTATTTTATTTAATTGCTGCTCTGCTGCTGGGTTTATTTGCTGCTGCATTCTTTTCTGCGTTCAGGCAGCAAGAGCAAAAGGTGAGGAGACAGCTGCAGCTGTCTTGACTAATATGTTTTAATATTATTATATTATTATAATATTATATATATATTATATTATATTATATTATCTGGTTGTTCGTCTTATGTCTGTCTTTTATTTATTTATTTAATTTATATATATTTTTTTTGTTTTACTTCGCTGTCTTTGTTTTATTTTTTTGCGTCTCTTCATCTGTCCCTCTTTTTATTTTGATCTGTCTCCTTTTGCCTTTCATCTCTCTTTTTATTTATTTTTTGTATACACCGCATCTGCGTTTGCCGCCAGATGTCCTGTTGCAGCAGCAGCAGCAGCTCTTGCTGCTGCTGCTGCTGCTGCTGCTGCTGTGCTGTTTGTTGTGCTTGTACTCGCTGTTGTTGCTTTTTTTAGCAGCAGCTGCTGCTTGTATTCTGTCCCTGCTTTAACAGCTATTGCTTCTGCTGCTGCTGCTGTTGCTGCTGCTGCTGCTGCTGCTGCACAGGATAAAGCGGAGTTGAGCGCGATTCGTATTGGGTATCTGCTGAATGCATTTGGTTGCTTGCAAGAAGCAGCAGGAGGGCGTTTGCTGCTGCAGCAGCCGCATGCATTTGTGCTGTTTTATGAAGCGTGTGGGGTCCTTCCGTCTGTCTCCTTTAAGCCTCTGACAGAAGAAGAGATGCATCTATTCGTTCAGCAGCAGCAGCAGCAGCAGCAACAGCAACAGCAGCAGCAACTGCTGCTGCAGCAGCAAGTCGCAGCCTTCGCTCCTGAACGAAGGTGTCTCGGTACTGCTGCACTCGTCAGCCCCACAGCAGCAGAAGATATTGAGTGGATCCCAGCCTGGGGATCGGGATCGGGATCGGGATCGGGATCGGGATCGGTTTTGAGTCGTTTCCGGGAGTGGGGTGGGGAGTGTGAGAGCAGCAACGAGGCTTCGCGTTTGCTGCTGCAGGGCGCTGCACCCCTCACCTCATCTGCTGCTGCTGCTGCTGCTGCAGCAGCAGCAGCAGCAGAAGAAGAAGAAGAATTCTTAGAAACCGTCTCCTTGCTGCAGGCTTGGGGGATTTCAAGGAGACAGCAGCAAGCTGCTGCTGCTGCACGCTCGCGCATGCAGATTAAAACAGAAGCTATTCAGGTGCTGCAGTGTCTTGGCCTTGCTGCTGCTGCTGCTGCTGCTGAACAAGAAGAAGAGCAAGCAGCAGCAGCAGCAACAACGGGAGCAGCAGGAGGCCGAGCAGAAGCCCTAGAAGCAGAAACAGGAGAAGCAGCAGCAGCGAC
>NW_013549202.1:0-7556 GCF_000499425.1 Eimeria acervulina | reverse complement strand
GGAGGGGAGGGAGTGGGACAGGTGTGAGTAGGGCGGGATAAGACAGGGTGTATGATAGGGCGGTAGGATATTTGTCAGCGCAATAAGACATCGAGGCGAGGGAGTCTTTGGATGTGGCGGGGGTCGTTGAAAGTCGTGTGGCACGTTGTGTCGAGTTTGCGTGGGCTTGGGGGTATGGGGAGAGGTGGACGAGCGTCGCGCTACAGTGTTGTTTCTTTCGGATTGGAGGAAAATGTGATAATGGTGGTTGCATGTAAGATGTCAGGCAATGAAATGGAAGTAACTGCGTGACTGCGTCGGTGGGACGCGCATGGTGATTCAGAAATTCCGTGTAGTGTTGCTGCATGCGGCGTCGCTCCACACTGTCACTCTACAGCTGCAGGGAGGAGCGAAAATACACAGCAACATGGAAGGAGCGCAGAGACCAGTGTTTGAGGGGCGTGTACCAGTTAAGGTGGGTATTGATTGACAGGACGATGATTTACGCGAAAGACAGAAGCATTCGACACGCAATGCACGGCGTTGCTAAAACTGGAGCGAGTGGCATCCAGCAGCGTGTGCACTTTACAACCACTGCATGAAGAAGCAAAAATGCAGGGCAACATGGCGGGATCAGGGAGATCGTTGACAATTGCTTGGGAGAAGTGCGCAAGGCAAGGTGGGTGTGCGTTGAGTCCAACGTAACTCTGCGCAGCCGGTGAGTTCTAGAAACATCTTCATTTTGGACAAAAGGAGGACCCATTCATTCTAACCAAACGGGGGACAATGGTGTGCGCGGTAAGCAGACCGTAGATGGGTTTCTCCACTGTACAAAGGAGCAGGATTGCCCCGCGCATCGCTTTGCCCTTTGAACATCACTCCACGACACCAGTGCAGACTGCAGCGTCGGATGCATGCGAGCAACGAGGGATGACAGGTTCCTCTGTGCTGCTAGTTTGGGACCTGAGCCGTCGTGGCCGCTGCTCGTTGGTAGTAGAAGGGGGGTAGGCCACGACTGTGAGTAGGCCGGGGTAGGCCAGGGCGTGGGGGAGGGGTGCAGGGTATATATTCGCGCGATTCGGCGCTGGGGGAAGGGAGTTTTTGTAGGCGGCCGGACTTTGGAATATGCCAGTGTGAGCGGTTGTAGGGCGGGTTAGCTGGAATGTGAGCAACACAGACGCTAGTGGTCTTTTGGTGTGCTTCTCGCCTTTTGCCAGGCCTCCAGCTGAAGCGGCTGCAGACGCTGCACGCCTTGCAAAGGACCGGGTTTCAGTGTTGTTCGTTTGTACACGGATTAGCAGTGGCCGAATGACCGGTTGGCGTTCTCTGGAGATCAGAGGATAGGTTGGGAAATGAAGCGTTTCGAGCACTGTCAACCGGCACATCAACGCAGCGTATCTGTATTGTTGCATTGGGAAGTATGCTTGTTTGCCTGTCTCAGTGCGAACATGTTCGGCAGCAAGGCTGGGGTGTGGGCGCGCGGTTTCCGTCGGTATTGCGTGGGCGCTGCTTAATGTGTGAGGAGAGCTGCATCAGCAGCTAGAGCGTGCAATATGCTAACAACCTGCGAGAGAAGCTCATGCTGATACGAAAATTTAGTCAACTGTGCAATAATGAACACGGTGAAATGACGCGACACCGCTTAATGCGGAGGTGCGAGCGCCCGTGTGGTACGGCACATACGAAGCGAAGAACTGTATGCGAACTGCGTTGCCATATCTCCTCAAATTTTAGAAAGTATGTTTGCAATCACGGAGGCGTACGGATGCATTAATTGCATGTGTCGTTCTATTTTTCGAGAACTCGCACTGCAGGGTATGGCGCTGTGTTGGACGTTCAATAGTAATGCCTAGTGCGACGGCAGTTAGTGGGGCAAAGCTGGCTTCATTATGTGGGACAGCGACTCATGCTTCACAGTCGAAGTGTTTCGTGTGTGAAAAACTGCCAAGTGGCAAGTGGCTTTAGCGTAGCAGACCGGCGGTTGCATGGCATGCTTCACGACAATGGTTGGGCTAAAACAGCAAGCTTCATCAGTGCTGTTGCATGATGCAGAATGTCATCTAGGCCTTAGGTTTAGCAGTCCTCGTTGAGTGAACGCAACTGTATATAAACGTGTAGGATATTGGGCTCATTGCTTGTGTGAATGTTTCCTAACTTTCTGGGAGAGGTCGAATTTTCCTTTGATCTCCTACGGTTAGCTGAGATGTGAAGACGATCCAGCAGTACAAACTGGCAGAGATGTCTTACCACGCATTGAGCTACTGAGAAGCCGTAACAAGCCTGCATGATACACATATCTGAGCAAGCCTTGGAGAAAGTGGAAAACTATTGGACAACGAAACGCCACTTACGGCACGATAAATATTTGAAGGAATATCAATATACCGTGTGGTCAAGGAACTACACTGGTGCTAGGCTCGCTAGGGAACAGATAAAGACCCCACTTGGGCACGCTGTTGGGAAACTGTGTTTACTGTAGCCATCCGTTCTTCGGCGTTATTCAGTGATTTCCCACTTTTTCATGCTGGTTACTTTAGTACGGAAAACTCTGGGCTGGCGCGCGCTGCTGTGCTGATAATTGATCGAGCTTGGAACGCCTGTGGTGTGGTAAAGAATAAGAATGCTTGCTTTCTGGAGTTCGGTGCCACATACTGTACTAGCGGTGCGCCTAGCCTTCTTCGCCGGTGCTGCTCTGGAGTCTACGCAGAGTGCTGGAGGTCCGCAGCGTCAGCATATTATGTGAGTGCCGCTAGTGACTGCAAGAATGCAAACCACCTCTTGTGGATGGTTGCCATTGGCGTTAACGAATTCGGCCCGCGCTGTAGTTCGTAAGCGGCGTAGTACTGCGCTGGTCGCCCCGGCGTCGCGCCATTTAATCTTTATTGATCCTACCACAAAATATTAGATTCTTTTTTCGCCTCTGGAACGCATCGGTCCGTTTGTGCGTGCTATTTGAAACAGTGTGGCAGTCATACACAGCAGACGCATTTTTCGACATATTCAAGCCACAGCGAATCTTTTTGACAAGAGCACGCCCATCGATGCGTGAACGAAGGGAGTGAGTTAAAATAGGCAGTTTTCCCACGCATAGTGGCTTGTAAGATTAATGGAGGATGGTTCTGCTGGTGCTGCTTGGGAGTTGATCCACGCAGCTTTCCTTTGTGATGTAAATCATGCTGGAGACGAAGGGTCAGTCAGCAGCAACAGAAAAGGCAAAACATCGAGATTTCCCTGGTCTGCGAAACGAGCAAATGAGATTCAGTGCAGTAAACACGTATGCGCGTAGGCTTCAGTCCATACTGAAAGCACAGTCCCACTTGTACGAATTGGTGAACGACATGTAACAACTCTCAATCAACACACGAACATTGGGGTTTTCCTTCGAGTGTCAGCATGCTCAACCTGCTAGTAGAGCATGCTACTATTTGTGCTTGTTTCTGTATAGTCTTTGAGAGCCACCCTATAGCAAAAGTTTATAGCAGTGTTAAATGGAACCTTTGCAATCTTAACAGAAAGTTCGTGAAGTGCATGCGGTCAAGGCAGTGGATGGTTTTGTGCTGGCGTTGTGCCAGCACAACGAAACTGGCAGCCCGTAGGCGTCCACGAAGCCATCTGGTTTCACGTGAGTCTAGACAGTAGGGCTAGATCCGCTTTGAGAAAGAGTTAGGAAGCCATTGCCAGCAAAGCAAAGGCAGCTGTTGCTGCTTGCAAATCGATCAGTAGGATTTTTCTAGGCATTTTCGTATTTTTAAACTGCGAATGCATGCACGCTGCGTAGTTCGTTAATTTGTCTGGTGACTACTAAATCTCATCTATGTGGTGTACGTCATTTAGACTATGATATGAAGGGGTGACACACTCAAGCAGACTGTAGGCGCCATTGAGAAGCCGCGTAAATATGAATTGGAATGCTTGATCAGCCCCTTTCCTTCATGCACGCGCGTGTTTCGTTCGGATGTTTTGCAATAAAGCTGCAGTTTGCCTTGACACCACATCAATAGTAAAGCAGGTGGTCGTGTACATGCATACTGTGCCATTTGCAATCTATAGAACTCAACAGAAAAAAGAAGGCCAACCGGAACCACAGAGACAAATAATATTCTTTGCTCACCCCTTCATGCGTGTCATCCCTCCATTTTGTACTAGCAAATTGTTTCTTCACGCTTTGTGGCGTAACCGAATTTTCAGGGAGGCTGTTGCAAGCCGCGGTTGAGCCGACGTATCATGCGTTGAGCTGCACAAAGGACCCGCTGCATGGCGAGTTGCTAACTACCCTTGCCACTTACCTTCCCATGGTATATGCGAGCGACATGGATTTAGCGCCGTTGCTTTTTAAACAACTATTTACGTGCTATCACTGCATAACCTCCCCCTCCCGGCGATAGCGGTCCGGTATCACCACTAATAAGCGAGATTTGTCAGAGCCCAGCCTAACTCCCATGAATACGTGGGCATCATTCCCAAGCATTGACTACTTCCGGCAGTAGGGTAGTGGCGACGGCTGTGTATATGTTTACATGGAAAACCACGCAGAAAGAGAGAGGATGGTTAGCAACGTACCTGGCTGCGTATTGTTGGTATGACCCTCATAATCCCGGATCTCGTTTGGTTTTGCTGGAACTCAACTGCTGCGACAATATGGTTTCCGTTTAACGCGTGAAAGTATAATGCCCATGTTCTACCACCTTTATCCGTCCGGCCGATATCGTGTTTCGTCTGTTCTCGCCGATGGTCGTTGTGCATATCCCACAGATGTGTCACTCAGTGGAGAGTAAGCAACGGCTAGCAGAAAATATGGTGTTCCCTGTGTATGTATTCTGGTGTCGCTCCTTTTTCATATCACGGTTTGATGGCAATAATGTTCAGCCATTTTGAGCACTTCACAATCTGCACTTGCTTGCTATTCTCAACTCAGGGAGTGCGCCATCTTCGAAAATATCTCCGTCTTGTGCTGCGTGGTCTCCCCCTGTAATGCGGTTCTCACATATTACGTAAGAATTTGTGTGCATTTTCTGATTTTATCATAGCCTCAGGAGTGCTATGACCCACGATGATAGTTTACGGCTGGTTCCATTCAAGCCTAAGTTGCACTGCGTCGCTGAGCTTCTTTGGCTAGCCGATTAGGTAGACCGCCATCTGAGCACACGGCTGAAGGCCCTTACATAGCTTAGCAGCGCATGCTTAAGCTCACAGCGGCATAATGGTTGAACGTTTGTGATACTAAGCAGGCAATATGAACAGTGACGCACCTCGTGTGTTATCTGCTTTGTACTATTGCTGAGGCTCGTGGTTTGCGCCCTTGGCATCTGCATGCTGATCTACCAGTATGCGTGTTCCATGGTATTACGTTTCCTTGAATTTGCAAGCTTGAATTGAAATCAGGGTGCATTGTTTGCTTTTTCGCTGATCCATCGCCACAATACAACACTACCGTATGGGCACTGCCTTTTTCGACCCGCACGCGATATGTTCCGACGCAGAGGGTGAGCTGCTCTCTGAACCCCTCTAGCGGAAACGCTGAGGCTTTCTCCTAAACAGTGCTTTGATCCTGCACTGAAGGGATTAAACTTGTTATGATTGATTCGTAAAAGATTCTAGAACAGGCTCCCACTGTCGTCATTTCCAATGAATGAGCCATTCTAACTTTCCGTCTGTAGAAAAGTGCATTTCGGGCGCAGAGTGCTTGCTCTTTTGTGGTTTTAGGGAAATGCCATTGTTGGTACTCATCGTAATGCAGAACAAAAGCTGTTGCTGGTAATGCTCAGTGTTTTGCTACGCGGTCGCGTAGAGTTTGCCTCATCTAGTTCCTGCGGGTTGTTTCAAACTCGCCAGTCTCATCACTATCCTAGCAACAGCTGCTGCGTAGAGGCCTATTTATGCGGTTGAGCGATTCTGACTGACGCTGAATTCCATCGTTTTTCATGCTGGAGTCTCATGGATAGAGAAGAATTGAGGGCCTTACAGTGTGTGGTCTGCTGCTGAATCTCTCGGCACGATGAATCCCGTGCTCATGGTGGCATGGTTGCACCATGAAATACCTCAGACTATATACTTTTGACGATGTTCTACAATGCAACGCGGTACATGACCCCGAAATCTCCGTCACTTTAGTACTTTTTTGGGTAAGTGTGAGGTTATTGCGTGTGGTTTCCCCATATATAGTAGAAGACCGCGTGATTCGCCCGCCCCTTGCTTCGATGTGGCGGTGACGCAACCCTAAACTTGCGAAACTGATCCCCATTTTCCCTCGTCAGGTTAAGCTGGGGCAACGCGCTTGTGCCCTTTTGCACACGGCAAGGCTTTCAGCGCACCAGTTTTCGCTGACTTTCAGAAAGTATGTTATTACCCAGCTGTTGCGGCCAATGCTTTTATAGAATTTACCAGGATATGAAGCAACTCCCGGAGCGCTGGCTTACCCCAGCTGGTTGCGGTGCTTTGACTTGCATAGCAGCACAAGAACAAACGGTTTCTAAATGAAACAAAGTTCCTCGTATATTAAAAGTACAAAAGTAGCTTCTCAAGCGTCCAGTCCGATAGGCGTTTTCGGGCATTCACGCATTCGTCGGTATAAAAGCGTATTGCTCCGGGTCACACATTCGCTAGCTGCAGCCTTTAGGCTAGTTTGCATGTTATCTGCTTGTAGCATGCTACCAGCTGGAAGAAAAAATTTTTTTTGAAGTATGACGGACAGTTTCGTTTGTGGTAACTCATATAATTTCAGTTGAATGGAACGGCTGTGCAGCTTCGGCTCCAGTTAATGATATTGACGTTGTTTGTAGCGCGTTATACCAAATATGGCCTCAAGTTTGTAGACACGATAAGTCCAAATGGCAAGGAAGCGTTGTAGATTCTACCCCCAAACCTAGCACATAGCTAAGGGATATGGGCCCACACAAGTTTATTCACGATCTTTTTGTCGAAGCGCTCACTACGAGTATCAAGCACAAATCCAAAATAGCACATAAGCAAGCTGAACGTCAAACTTCCGCAGCCTTTGTTTTCCGGCTTGGCAACCGGCCTGGCAGTTCTTTGCAAAAGCCTGTGCATCCACACCAGGGAGGAACCAGAGTAAGTACTTGCCTCAAGCGGGATGAGGTATCCTCAGACCATTATCTACCTTCCGCATCTGTAGTAAGTACGTTATTTGGTTGGCTGGCAGTGACTCCTCGCCTTTTCAGCTTAGGCACAGGTACTTTTTGCCGCTCACCCAATACGCAAGCGGTCAAAGACGAAGCCATCAACTCGCGTGTCATTTGCCGTCAGCATATGACAACGCCAACGGCAACGCTCAGTCACCCCTTTTACACTCAGTTCACTCCCTCTCTGCCGACTGTATGCAACGTCAGGTTCACCGCTTAACGTTTAGCCGTTTAGGATCTACAGGTAAGGATATCAAGGCTTAGGATTTCGCCTTTTTAGGGTGTCAATTTACTACCCTTTCAGCGTTTAGCACTATGGATTTCGGCTTGAGGGTGTAGCGTTTTAGGGATTAGGTTTAGGGTTTTAGGGTTTTAGGGTTTAGGGTTTAGGGTTTAGGGTTTAGGGTTTAGGGTTTAGGGTTTAGGGTTTAGGGTTTT
>NW_013549203.1:0-7183 GCF_000499425.1 Eimeria acervulina | reverse complement strand
AATAGTTATAAATATATATAAATTTATAAATGCAAATAGAAATGCAAATATTAATATAAAAATATAAATAAATTACAAAGGGTATTACAAACAGTATGAAGTAAACAAACAAAACAAACAAAACAAACAAACAAACAAACAAATAAATAAATAAATAAACAAGTAAATAAAGCAAAAAAACTAGTATTAAAAATACTATGATAAGGGTAATATAAATATAAATACTACAAAACAAACAGACAAACAAAACAAACAAACAAATAAACAAATAAACAAACAAACAAATAAACAAATAAACAAATAAATAAACAAACTAAGCAAGCAAAGAGATAAGAAACAAGTACTAAACAAATAAAAGAAAGACTTACAAGATAAATATCAGGACAAAGAGAGTCCTGATTGTTTGAAGTAATTAAATTAAAAATCTCTTCAGACTTATCAGCACATCGCAATTCGCTGTCCGCATGCGCAAACGGACAGTAGTAGCGGTCGCACCAGCCCTTGTCTTTGTACTGATTGCAATAAACCTAAATAAATAAATAAATAAATAAATTAATTAATTAATTAATTAATTAATTTGTTTATTAATGATATCGGTTGTACTAACCTTTGTCTTTAAATTGATTGCAATATACCTTTATACATATATTAATATATAATTATATATTTATTATATAGTAGATAGTAATATATATTATTGTATAAGATAATAATAATATTAATATAATAATAATAATAATAATAATAATAATAATAATAATATATTTATTTATTTATTTATATTTGTTCTTCTTTAGTATGACTACATCTGCAATTTCTTTAAATGTATATATTCATACATCAATAAATAAACAATTAAATAAACAATTAAACAAACAATTAAACAAACAATTAAGCGAACAAACAATTAAATAAACAAACAAACAAACAAACAAACAATATAAATAATATTGATAGATACCGTTTTATATATTCTTGGATGATACATTTGTTCTTCTTTCGTGTGACTGTATCTGCAGTTTCTTTTTTGTTTGCAGTTTGACCGCACTGCATTTCGTCCTCTGCCGTCAATTACAAATAAAATGTCTGCACATAACTGAGGCAAATAATTATACTTCCAAGGAGGGCGTCGCGTCCACCGTAAGTCGTGGCTGTACTGACACCTGAAATCAGACATACAAATTTATATATATATATATATATATATATATGTATATTATGTATATATGTATATTATGTATATATATATATATATTTATTTATGTTGAGTTTGTTTGTTTGGCTGGTTGGTTGTTTTGTTTAGGTACTCTTTTTGCTTGTTTATGCTTGTGTATAGATGTTTATTTAGATGCATTTATATATATATATATATATATATGCGTGTTCTTATATATATGCATGTATGAGGCAAAGAAGAGCAGCAGCTGAGGTGAAGCGTAAGAAGGGGGAGAGGGATAAAATGAACAAAAGATAAACAAAAATAATGCAAGTAAAGCGACACTTTATATACTCTAAGAAACAACAAAACAATAAATAAATAAATAAATAAATAAATATATATTTATATATATTTATATATATAATTTTCTTACTTGTCTGCAAACTCGCATTTTCCTTGCTTGACGTATCTCTCGCATATCTTTGTTCTAAATTTGTACAGATTTTCTTCATCAAGGACGGGTGGAAGCGCCATTCTCTAGGGTTTAGGGTTTAGGGTTTAGGGATAGGTTTCTTTTGCAGCAGCTACGAGGTTTTCACGGCACTGACAGCTAATTTTAGCAGCTTTTAGGTGTATGTACACATATATATGTACATGCATATAGATAATAATATATATATTATATATATATTATGTATATAATATATACATGTATGTATATGTATGACTGTGGGGTTGTTGAACAGCCCAGGGGGGCTTTGAGGGGAGAAGAAGAAATTTTTAATGCTTAGAGATATTTTTAATTCTTTTTAGTGCTTTAAAGATGTAAAAAGAAGCACACAAAAGCAAAGAAACGAGCAAAGGTTGAGTCGCGTGTTGATGATGGCGTGTATATATTGACAAGAAAAGAAGAAGAATAAGATGAAGAAAGACAAAAGAAAGAATAATATACCTAGATATACTTTGAACAGTGAATAACAATAATAATTATAATAATAGCTTTAAAGGAAAGAAATAATACTCCTTCAACTACATATAATAATATACACTTCAGGTGTACAGACACCTTGAACACCGGTCTGGCTACGGTATGTGAAAGACAGGAAAGCAGCTATTTTTTGCGGGTAAATTTTCTTTATATGTTGATATATATACATAATTCAGCAGCAAATTAACTCAATTTTCGGAATTTACACAAAAAGGAGAACAAATTGAATGCAGTAAAATGCAGAACAATTCCACCGCCAACCGAACGGCGCAGCGCTGCCGACGCACAGCCCACCGCCACCAGCCCCAGCATTGCGGTGTATATGCAGCTATTTATTGCAATAAATATTGAAAACCTGACATTTATTGTATTTAAATACTTTTTTTCAGACAAAAACACAAAATACTCACAAACAAACTCGAAGCATCGATGCCGCTCTACTGGAGCAGTATGCAATAGGGCGTGAGGGTAAAAAAACACCGATCAAGCATTAATTTGAATGTTTTAAGAAATATATTTTCAAATTTAATTCAATTTAATATTTATTTCAAAAGAAATTCAAAGAAATCCAAACAAAATATCGACGAATTCACCGCATCCGCCTCCGCGCATCGACACCTCCACAGACACCCCAACGAGCAGCACCTGCCTATACACCTGAAATGTCTATGACCGATTATAGATTGAAACAGTAATCAAATGCTTTATTATTACTACTTATAGTATAATAATCCATAATAATTGTTTATATCATTGTTCTCAACTGTAATGACACCTCCATATCAACGCTAACAAAAACTGCAGCGTTTCTTGATACTAATCATAATAATAGCAATAACTTTGTGTATATTAATAATAACAACAGTAATACAATATATTAATAAGATTAATAATAATAATTAAACAATAAAAAGGGCCTTTATGCCTTTATCATAGGCGAAGATTGCCTGTATTAATCATATACATAACGACAAGTAGCCAATATGATTATTCTCTAGACATTTAAATAAAAACGTATTTATGTATATATATGCATATATAATGAGGTATTTAGATATAAATATAAGCATAGATATACATATATATGTATGTATATACATATCTATATATATATATATATATACAGGGGTATATATAAATATAAGTATAATGTTATAGGCATAGATACAATGAGATATACAAAAATAAATATAAATACAAATATAGACATATATCTACAATGAGATGCATAAATATAAATACAAACATGTACACACATATACGTGCAGCATATATGATATATAAATATTAATAAAACGCACACATATATATAATGAAATAAATAAATATAAATATACAAGCATATATCTGCAATGCGATTAACTCTATTCAGCAAACATTAACTGCACGCAGAACAAACTAATCCTTTCCTGACGACTCCTTCATATGCCTCCACACATGTCTGCATATCGACATATACATATACATATATATACATATATGTAGATGTATATAATATATATATATATGTATTTATGTACGTACAGAATATAATACATATGTGCATGCATATATATGTGTATACATATGCATGCATATGCACGTATATATAATAATATTTAAATAATATATAAATATAAATATATATATATATATATATTGGTCTCTCCACAGCAGCATATTGTTTGTTTCTATTGCTAAATTCAATAGAAGGAGATATACAATGTTAAAAGAAGTTAAAATAGTTTTATAAAGAAAATATGCATACGGGCGTCTTCGCTGTTGAGTTGCGGTGTACAGACACCTGAATGAAGAAGGTTTAAATATATTGTAAGTTATTGTATATATTTGTGTTGTAATATTTTTATTTTTATATTTCTTTTAAATAATTTATTTCTACATTTTGGCTGGCTGTCTCCGTTTAACTTTCATATATCGATATGTGTATTATCAGCACCGGACCCTCCTTGATTATTATTATGATAATTATAATTATACTTCTTGTCTTCTATCTTTAAAACAAACTCAAGTTATATTCATAATAAATTAAATAAAGAGACAGTATTGTTTTATTCAAAAGTAAAGAAGAAGGAAATTATCTGTATATACACCGCAATAGAAACGATGATGATGCACACACCCCTCAGGCGTGCAACAGCTTCTTTTGTTTCAGGCGTTAGATTTTTCTTTATTTAAAGCCAGCAATATACTTAAAATGTTGGAGTGTACGTACACCTCAAGAATAAAACACAGTAAAAGTTTTGCTGCTGCTGTTGCTGCTGCAGAGAGGCTGCCGTTGCTGCTGCAGCAGCTCTCTTGCCTGCCGCCTTGCTGCATCGGCCGGCTGCTGCAGCGGTGTATGAAGACAAGAAGAGAGCTAGTTTTATAGATTTATTGTTGATTGGAATTAGTTTAGAATAAATAAAATAAATAATTAAATTCTTCTTGCTAAGATAGAGCCTGTCTGAGTGGTGCAGCAACAGCGGTGGTCTACTCAAGAGCGCGCAGCTGCAGCTTAGGGGGAGGCCTGGCGGTTGCTTGGCTTATGTTTGAATATAAAGGAGAAGAAAATTAAATTTTTTCAGTTAAAATAAAATATATATTGATAATTAAGTATATTTTAAAAACATTTTCATAAAGAAATTGTTTTTTCTTCTTCAAACACGGTACACTGCAAGCGGATGCAGCGGTCAGGCGTGCGAGCAGATAGAGGCATAGCGGGGAGGGTGTTTGAAGAAATAATATAAAAATAAAGAGTTAATTTATTTATTTAACTCAATAAATCATAAAGTATTATATTCATACAATTATTTTCTATTTATTTCTCTTCTTTACCCCTACACAAGCCTCCCAATTAGCTACGCTTTACCGCTATATAATATATATATTCTTCTTCTTCTCTTCAGCTGTACATACACCTCAGCGTCTGCCGCCTGTGCATGCGCAGAAACCAGCTTTTATTTCGAAATAACTTTGTTTTTTTTGGCTTTGTTTGAGACTTCTTCTTGAAATTTAATTTAATTTACCCAGATCAGTCAAATATTACAAGCAGACCGAAGAAAAATCGCTGCGCACAGCTTCTTGAGTTTAAGAGCTGCGCATACACCTGAGATTAGGCGAGTTCTTTTTAAATCTACATTTCTTCTTCTTTTTAATTGCATTTCTTTCTATTTTCTCTGCTTTATCTCCTGGCTTTACCCCTCCTCCCTTTTAACAGAGCCTCATTCAACAGACGTCTTCTGCAGCGCTGCTCTTCATCTCTTTTTCGTCTTCTGCGCGACTCTCTTCGTTGCTGCACCAATCTGCTAACCTCCTTTTCTTGTCTATTTCCGTGTTTTATCTCTCCCGCGCTGCTGCTGCTCTAGCTGCTGCTGCAGCAGGGTGTACCGTGACCACCGCCGCCGCGGTGTACAGACAGCGAGCCGAGAGTGGAGGTATTGGGGTATCAGCATCAGGCGCATCAGCAGCAACAGCAGCAGCAGCAGCAGCTTTAGCTGCTGCTGCTGCTGTCGTGTCGAGACAGCAGTACCAGCAGCACCAGCAACACCCGGATCAGCGCCAGCAGCAGCACCCTGACCAGCAGCAGCAGCAGCAACAGCAGCAGCAGCAGCAGCAGCAGCAGCAGCAGCAGCAGCAGGGAAAAGAAGAGCAGCAAGAGGAGAAATGTAAAGGATGACATCCTTACAGATTCACTCCTTTGCTTGTCTTATAGACCAGCTTCCTGCAGCTGTGGAGGACTCAGATAGGCTCGATAGAGCAATAAGCAGCAAGATTGCTTCTCTGCAAGCAGCAACAGAGACAGCTGCAGCAGCAGACACAGCAGCAGGAACAGCAGCAGCAGCTGCTGCAGCTGCTGCTGCTGCTGCTGCTGCAGGTACACCCCATACGAAGCATCTCTATTCCACTGCACATTCTGCTGCTCCTTTCACTATTAATGCTTCTTCCTTTTTAAACCCCTCAAGCCAAACAGAAATTGCTGCTGCAGCAGACTGTGCAGCAACACGCCCTGCTGCTGCTTCTGCTGCTGCTGCTGCTGTCGGCCCCCACGGATTCTCCCTCCTGACACAGCAGCAGCAGCAGCAGCAGCAGGGTATGTTGTGTGAGGAGGGGTGTTTAGCACTGTATGAAGGCGCAGCAGCAGACGACCATCCAATGCATATTGCAGCAGCAGCAGCAGCAGCAGCAGCGCCTGGTAGCTCAGGCCTTCAGCAGCAAACAGGGTTTTTCTCTTCGTCTTCTTCTTTGTCTTATTCAAATGAAGGTATGCACGCATTCATGCAGTATGCAGCAGATGACTCTGCTGCTGCTGCTGCTGCTGGGAATGCGACGGAAGCGCCTCCAACTGCAGCAGCAGCAGCAGCAGCAGATGGTGCAGCAGCAGCAACAGGATCTGCTGATGAACTGCACAACGCGCAGATGAGCCAAAGTGCTGCTGCTGCTGCTGCTGCTTCTTCCCGGGGCATGCGCTTAAATGCTGCTGCTGCAGACGGCAGCAGCAGCAGCAGCAGCAGCAGCAACGGCAGCAGCAGCGGTTCGGGTTGGTGCAGCTGGGGGAGCTTTAGCGACAGCCCCGCTACACTGCATGCATCACCACCAACAGCAGCAGCAACAGCAGCAGCAGCAGCAGCAGGAAAGACTGCTGTGCAGCTGAGCCCTGCATCTTTAAATGTTTCTCCAGGTGTATGTACACCTGGTGATGTGCTCCTCGATAACAATCAAATGTATGCAAATACCTTCGCATCAGGTAACCTGCTGCTGCTGCTGCTGCTGCTTCTGCTGCCGGTGGTTGTGCTGCTGCTGTTGCTGCGTCTGATGATTGTTGCTGCTGTTGCAGTTTCGACTGTCGTCTGTGCTGTTTTCTGCTGCTGCTGCTAATTCTGCTGCTGCTGCTGCTATATATATTTTATATGTATGCATATGTAAAGTGTATATATTGGTTGTTCTATATATATTTATATTTATATTTATATTTTATTTTTATGTTTATATTTATATTTATATATATGTATATGCATATATATATATATATATATATATGTACACATATGTATTTTAAT
>NW_013549204.1:0-6524 GCF_000499425.1 Eimeria acervulina | reverse complement strand
TATATATATATATAGATATATATATATATATATAAGTCAATCTACATATATGTATGTGAGTGCTATACATATATATATATATATATGTATATGCTTATATATATATGTAGGTATATGTATATATATATATATATATATATAGCAGACGAGTGCTTGCATGGGGCCTGGCGTTATTAATATATCTTAGAGAGGGTTTTTTGTCTCCTCAGCTGTCTCTTTGTCTCCTTTGAATTTTGCTGCATTTCTCTGTTTTTATCTCCCTCAGGTCTATTGTCTTTGTTCTTTTGTCTATTTGTCTATGTGTGTCTCTCATCTCTGTCTCTGTTCGTTTCTTTTGTTTGTCTGTGTCTCCTTTCATTCTCTTTTATTTGTCTCCTTTATCTGTCTTCTTTATCTGTCTCCTTCATCTGTCTCCTCTCTCTCTCTCTCTACTGTCTGTCTCTGTGCACTGTCTCTCTCTGTCTCTTTTATCTGTCTCCTTTCTCTGTCTCTTTGATCTGTCTCCTTTCTCTGTCTCCTTTCTATGTCTACTGTCTCTCTCTGTCTCTTTTATCTGTCTCCTTTATCTGTCTCCTTTCTATGTCTACTGTCTACTGTCTCTTTCTCTGTCTCTTTTATCTGTCTCCTTTCTCTCTCTACTTCCCCCCTATCTCCCGCTGTCTCTGTTTCTTGTCCATGTCTCTTGTCTCTATTTCTGTCTCTCTCTCTGTTTCTCTTTCTTATAAATATATACATATACATATATATATATATATATATGTATATATATGTATATGTATATATATCAATCCCTTGTCTCCTCTCTCTGCTTCTTACCCTTTACTTTTAATGTCTACCTATCTATCTATCTACTTTTTTATTTATCTGTCTGTCTATCTATCTATCTATCTATCTATCTGTATATCAATTTATTTATCTGTCTCCTTTATGTCTCTCTGTCTCCTTTCTCAGTCTCTTCTACCTGTATTATTTGTGTCTCTTGTCTCCCATCTCTGTCCCTTCGTACTGTCTCTTTACATCTCAACTGTCTCCTTTCATACAATCTTAAAATCAATCTTAAAAGATAGCCAATCTCAAGGGGGCCCCCCTCTTTAGACTCAAAGTAGGGGCCCCAAACGCTGCAAAGGAGTTGGGGGGCCCCTCTGGTGGGGGCCCCCAATACCCACTCGTAGGAGGGGCCCCCATGGGGGCCCCTAACAACCACTCGTGGGGGGGCCCCCACCAGAGGGGCCCCCATTACCCACTCATAGGAGGGGCCCCCAGGGGGGCCCCCACGGGGGCCCCTAACAACTATTCGTGGGGGAGGCGCCCAATAGAGGGGCCCCCAACAGCCACTCATAGGAGGGGCCCCCTATGGGGGCCCCTTTATGTTAGGTGGGGCCCCCATAGGGGCCCCACCTAACATAAGGGGGGCCCCCAATAGAGGGGCCTTTAATACAAAGTAGCAAGGAGTAATCAATAATAAGAATATAGGGAGGCACCTCCCTTTTCTCTTGCAACTCCAGCACAGGGGGGCCCCACAGAACAGGTGTGGGGCCCCCTCTATAAGAAGGGGGGCCCCCCTGTTAGGTGGTGCCGCGATGTGTCTTTAATTAATTAAGGGGCCCCCCTTTAGGGGGCCCCCAATTGATGTACGAAAAGGGTAAAGAATGAAATCTTCTACAGGCTGCTGCACCAACAGGTGCAGCAGCAACACCTGCTGCTTCACTTGCTGCTGCTGCACTGCCCGCAGCAGATACCAGAGTTTATCGAAGAGACCCATTAAGGGGCCCCCAAACAGAGCTGCCAGCGGTGGGGGCCCCCTACCCTTCACAAACAACACAGCAGGGGGGCCCCCCGCTCAGCAACCCCAGGAGACACACCCTGCATACTCAGATGCCTGCATTCAGCTGCTTCGCTGCTGCTGCTGCTGCTACTGCTGCTGTTGCTGCTGCTGCTGCTGTTGTTGTTGTTGTTGCTGTTGTTGCCACTGTTGCTGCTATTGCAGCTGTTGGCTGTTGCTGCCGCCGCTGCTGCTATTGCTGCTGCTGCTGCTGCTTCTGCTGCTTCTGCTGCTTCCGCTTCTGCTGCTGCGCTCTAGCGAGACTCAAGAGTCTCTGCAGAGGGGGGCCCCCCCCGAGGCCCCCGCAGGTGCCCCACTAGGGGCCCCCAGGGGGCCCCAAGAGGGCCCCCAGGTATCCCTAAGGGGGCCCCCAGGGAGCCTCAAGGGGGCCTCCAGGGGGCCCCAAGGGGGCCCCCAAGGGGCCCCTTGTTTTGTTGTATGTCATAGCTCATCATCTGGCATAAGAAAGAGCCTCCTTGTTTCTGCTGCAGCAGCAGCAGCAGCAGCAGAGAGTGCAGCAAACTCGTCTCTTGGGTCTCTGGGCTCGCACTCAGGGGCCCCTCTTCTTTTATAGAAAGGAGACAGAGGCAGCACAGTATCTGCATCTGCTTCTAGCAGCCAAGGTAGGGCCTCCGAGACAGATAGGGGGCGCCCTTCACCGCTGTCTGGGGGGCCCCCTTCACCGCTGTCTGGGGGGCCCCCTTCACCGCTGTCTGGGGGGCCCCCCTGGCTCTCGCTGCTGCTCAATAACTCTCCTAAAGGGGTTGCATGCAGCAGCGCGACAGCCTCACCTTGGTGAAGGGCCTCAAGAGCTTCAGACAGAGACAGCAGCACAACACCTCCTGGAAGCAGCTGCCCCTTACCTCGCAAGAACGGGGGCCCTTCCCCCCCATTGCTGCTGCTGCTGCTGCTGCTGTTGCTGCTGCTGTTATCTGGGAGCCAGACCCCTGCACCTGCAGCATCTGCAGCAAACATCTTGGGGGCCCCCTCCTCTACATGCGCTGCTGTCTGTTGAGGCCCTGACGTAAGCCGGTTTGCTGCTGCTCCGAAGGGCCCCCCTGTTGCAGCAGCAGCAGCTGCAGCAGCAGCAGCAGCAGCAGCGGTAGCCGTTGGTGGTGATTCAGGTGCTGCTGGAAGTGTTGTATGTGCTGCTTGAGCTCTTCTTCTAGCTGCTGCATTACATAGAGGGCTGAGGGGCCCCCCTGTGGTAGGTAGGGGGCCCCCTAATGTATTCATATTAACAAGACCAAAGGCTGCGCTCGGAGGGAGCGAAGAAGAGACAATATCTGCAATCTCAGGTGCTGCAGCTTCAATTAAAACAAAAGGAGACGCTACACCCGACTCCAGCAGCAGCAAACCAAGGTCTCTAAGTCGCTGCACATGCAGCTGTCGCTGGCAGCTCAGCAGCAGGGGGGCCCCCCCCCAGGGGGCCCCTGCTATAACAAGAGAAAAAAAGTAAGCAGAGCCCCACACCCACCGTCCTAGAGAGCAGCGATCGCCGGAGACACAACCTACATCCTGCTGCTGCTGCTGCTGCTGCTGCTGCTGTTGCTGTTGCTGCTGTTGCTGTTTGGCGGTTAGGGATAGGCTTCTAGGTGCAGCAAGTGCTGCATGCAGCTTCTTTGAAGGGAAGCTTCCTGCTGCTGTCTGAAGAGTAGAGTAAGGCGCAGCTAACTCTGTGAGGTGTACATGTCCTGCAGCAACAGCAGCAAATAACGCTGCTCTGCTGCTGTACACACGATATTGAATCTTAAGGAGGCCCCCTCCAGGGATGTGAGCTGCATAATTTCTTGACAGCAGAGACACCGCAGCCTCTAATATACGAAAAGATATCCCCGTAGGCTTCACCTGCTGCTGCTGCTCCTGCTGCTGCTGCTGCTGCTGCTGCTGTTGCTGTTGAGGCGCAGGCAAGGAGCGCACAGAGGCAGGGAGGAAGCGGGTACCGACCAACCCCACCTTTATAACACCTCCTCTCAGCACTGAAGACAGCAGATCCCCTGCAAACACAGCAGCAGCAGCAGCAGCAGCAGCAGCAGCATGAGCTGCAGCATGAGCAGCAGCATGCATGCATGCATGCGCGGGTACCGACCAACCCCACCTTTATAACACCTCCTCTCAGCACTGAAGACAGCAGATCCCCTGCAAACACAGCAGCAGCAGCAGCAGCAGCAGCAGCAGCATGAGCTGCAGCATGAGCAGCAGCATGCATGCATGCATGCGTCTACACTAGGAGGTTATTCTACCTTGCAGCTCTTATTGCAGCAGCAGCAACAGTAACAGAAGCAGCAGCAGCAGCAGCAGCAGCAGCAGCAGCAGCAGCAACTCACCTTCACCGCCTGTCAAGACTGGCAGCAGAAAGGGTACAGGAGGGAGGGGGCCCCCAAGGAAGAAAGGCATGAGAGGCGGGGGTTCAGCATGCAGCCCCAAATATCGACGAAGTGAAGGCAGCAGCGACTCTGCTGCAGCATGTTCAATTGCTGTCTTTAGCGGCTCGAAGCACTCTCTGTTGCAGAAAGCTGGTGCGCAGCAGCTGCTGCTGCTGCTGCCGCTGCCGCAGGACCCAGTCGGATCCCCCTCCTGCTGCTGCTGCTGCTGCTGCAGTTGCTGTTCCTGTTGATCTTGCTGTTGCTGCTGCTGCTGCTGCTGCTGTTGTTGTTGCTGTTGCAGCTGCTGCAGAGGCTCTCTCGGTGGGACAACTTCGTTCGTTTCATTCTCTTCACCAGCAGCAGCAAGAGTTGCAGCATCAGCAGGATCAGCAGCAGGAGTAGCAGCATTTGTTTCCGGAGCAGGTATCTGCTGCTGCTGCTGCTGCAGCTGCTGCTGTAGCTGCTGCTGTTGCTGTTGCTGCTGCAGCAGCAGCTGCTGCGTATTAAGGTCTTGCTGCTGTATGTTGCGACGAGCTATCCCTAGGGGTCTCTGAGGGGGGCCCCCTGGATCTGCATTAACATATAATAACTCAACAAGGGGGGCCCCCATAGACTCTGTAGGAGCAAGACCAGGAAAGAGAGCGCCTCGAAGACCCTCTGCTGCTTCTGCTGCTGCTCCTCGCGAGGAGTTAAGCAGCAGCAGCAGCAGCAACAGCATTTGCTGCTGCCGCAGCAACTGCAGCTGCAGCACGGAAGGCAGCGGGGGGCCCCCAAGAGGTTTGGGGGCCCCCCGCTGCCACTGCAGCAGCAAACTGCACGAGGGGCTGCATGCGAACATTGCAGCCCTTTAAACGGCTTAAAATAAAGTTTATTTAAATTAGTATGTTGTAGAAAGGAAGAGAAAGAGATAAGAGATGCTAACCTACTCTGCAGCAATAGCAGCAGCAGCAGCAGCAGCAGCAGCAATACAGGCGCCGCACAGAAGGGGAGGGGGGGGCCCCTCCCCAGTGCAGCCTTAATAACAAATAAAAACAGATAAAATAACAAAATTATAACAATACATCATTATAAAATAATAAAATGAAGGAAGAAGGTTCAGAACAACTGCAAACAGCAGCAGCAAACGCCACCAACAGCCCCAGCCAGAGCCCCCAGCAGCAGCAGCAGCAGCAGCAGCAGCAGCAGCAGCAGCAACAGCAGCAGCAGCAGCATCAGCAGCAGAGCGATGCCGCTCATTGCTGCTAGAGCAATAGCAGCAGCAACATATTTGATGTTGCTGCCTCTCCTTTTGCATGCAACTGCAGTCAAATTCTTTATACACTGCTCTTCAGCAGCAGCAGCAGCAGCAGCAGCAACAGCAGCGAGCTGTAAATGTACGCGGAAGGCGTGCTTGCCGCCTTCTTTGTTTTTTTAAGGTTTGTGTTTATCTTTTATACGCTTTGTTTGCTGCCCCTAACAACTAAGAATGTTTATTTGCTTTATTTTGTCTCCTTCTAATGAGTCTCCTCCTGCCGCCTATCATAATGAGCAGGACGCCCAAACCCTAAACCCTAAACCCTAAACCCTAAACCCTAAACCCTAGTGTTCGCTATAAAGGGTGCACCAGAGTCTCCTGCTGTTTGCTGGGTTTAGCTGTTTGCACACGGGCCTGAGGCGGCTGAGGAGAAGAGACATACACTGTCTCTTTATCTGTCTCTTTATCCGTCTCTTCATCTGTCTCCTCATCTGTCTCCTCATCTGTCTCCTCATCTGTCTCTCTTTCTCTCTTTGTCTGTCCCTTTTTGTCTGTTTTATGTTCATTTGTATCCTTTGCTGTCTCTTTATCTGTCTCTATCTGTCTCCTCCCCTATCTGTCTCCTTACCTGTCTCCTGTCTCCTTTTCTGTCTCCTTATCTATCTCTGTATCTGTCTCCTTATATATCTCTTTGTCTGTCTCTTTATCTGTCTCTTTATCTGTCTCTTTATCTGTCTCTTTATCTGTCTCTTTGTTTGTCTCCTTCTATTTGTCTCCTTTTGTTTGTCTCTTTTCTGTCTCTTCTTTATTTATTTGTCTCCTCCTCTCTGTCTCTGTCTCTTTTTGTTATATTTCTTTTTCTTTGTCTGTCTCTTTAAGACATCATCAGCACTTGCGTCTCCTTATTAGCTGCCTATACACCTCAATCAACTAATCTGCTGCTGCTGCTGCTTCTACTAGTATTGTTGCTGCTGCTGCTACTATTAGTATTGTTGTTGCTGCTGCTGCAGCTACTACTGTTGCTGCTGCTGCTGCCTACCATAATGCTGCTGTCTAGCCTCCTCATTTTAATTACTAAAAGTACAGTGCAGCAGCAACAGCC
>NW_013549205.1:0-7332 GCF_000499425.1 Eimeria acervulina | reverse complement strand
TATATATATATGCATATTTAATATGATCCAGGTGTATACATCTGTACATAATATTATATAGACACATACATATAATAAGTAGTATACATATATGAAACATAATATTCAAGTATATACAATATATATATATATATATATTATATATATATATAATTAATATAATATATATATATATATATATTTAGATGCGGACGGCTTTGCCTGACTCTAGTCTAGTTTTAGAGGTGATGATTGGTTTGAGTGTTTTGCTGTTATCTGTTTTGTTATTTTCTTCGTCTTTTTCTTCTTTTTCTTGTTGTGCTGCTGCGAGAGTTTCTGCTTGTTGCTGATCTCTCTGTACCGCTGCTTCTTGTGCTTCAGCATCACCTCCGTCTATCTCCCCTGTATATTCTTCAGCAGGATAATAATTATAATAATATTTAAATTCTGTTGCATAGCTAAACCCAGGGTGAAACGGGGCCCCTGCAACAGGAGCAGTCATGTGTGCATGCGGCGGTATTTGAGGTAAATAAGATTTATGCTGCAGCCATGCAGCAGAAGAATCTGCTTCTAAACCTTCTAATGAGGTGTAAGGATAGTTTGCTGAAGTTGAATGAGAAGAAATAGAAACTGTAGAAGACTCAGCGCGTAGCTCTTGCTGCTGATCATATGAAGGGTATACGCCTTGCTGCTGAAGCATCTGAGGTGTCTCTTGCTGTGGATATTGTGGGAACATCCCGTGCTGCTGATATCCTGCTGCTGCAGCACCTGCTGCTGCTGCTGCTGCGGGTGTGGGGCCCACGTAGTTGTACGGCTGCGTGCATGTGAATTGCTGCTGCTGCACAAACCCTTGGTTCTGTACATAGCTGTCCGCAGTAAACTGAGGGAGAGGGCCGCGGCTGGTGAGTTGTGGGGAGGAGTAAGGGAGTTGATTCATCACTGCATGCGGAGGGAAGCAGAAGTCTTGCTGCTGCTGCTGCAGCTGCAGCTGTTGCTGCTGATGCAGCAGATGAGGAGCCCCATTCCAGGAGGGGAATTGCATGTGGCCTCTGGATTCGAGCATCTTCGAGGCGAGATACTTCTCTAGGTTGGTCCTGGTGTCCATTTGCTGCATTTGCTGCTGCATTTGCTGCTGCTGGTGCAACGGTGCTGCTGCCTCCTGCAGCAGCACCGTGCCTTCCTGCTGATCTCGCTGTGTCTTTTCGGGTGTTTCATATGATTGCACATCGGAATACGCTTGGGAGGAGTTGCTTCTATTGCTGCCGCTGCTCTGTTGCTGCGGCTCCGCAGCAGTAGAACCACCAATCAGCTTCTGAAACAGCTTTATTGGGGCAGGAGGTTCTTCTTGGCTGACGGCTTTCTTTAATAAGTCAAGTGGAGTAACCCCTAGGAAGTCTTTGATTGAAGGCTTTTTTCTTTGTTCTCTCACATTCAACTTCGTTCCTCCTTGCTGCGCACGCCGGCGAGGATGGCCGTTGAACGCATTGTCTATGGGCATACGCCCGATCGGCACTACAGAGCTGTCAGTCACAGTCTGCATGGTGACGGACTTCTCAGTAGACTCTTAGAAATGATATGATCTGAACCTTTCCTGAGGGAAGAAACACGAACAACGAGGCGCACAGATGAGGCAGTCAGCGCAGCTATCTGGTGTGAAACGATGGCTGGAAGGGGTGCACAGGTTCGATCTTTGAGAGGAAACGCAATCCATTTAAGCAACAAATCGAATAGTTCTATTTTAAATGAGCATATAAGGCCAAAATGCTGAAATTAGGAAGCCAACATCGATGCTTCGCATATACCCGAGCAGCAGTCAGTCGGCAGCGGTCTGGCTGTGTTTCCTCACCTGATGTTTCCTAGACTCCAATATCCCAAGAGATGATTATAATGAAATGCAAATTAATATGTTTTGTAATTTGAATAGATAAACTGCCGAAGAAGATCGATCAAGAAGCCTGTGTCAGCCCTCCTCAACGACGACCGGTGTATGTAGGTGGGCGCAGGCAGAGCCTCGACGGTGTGTACCGTGCAGGAACGTGATGATATTCAGCTTGCCTTCTTCTTTATTCAAAGCTCTCTTTATTTATACACTTCTTTTGAAATCTTTGAGAGGGATTTTTACCTAAGCCTCGCCAGTTCCTCTGAAAAGAACGGAGTCGTGCCTCAGCTGTTCGACAATCGCTGCCTTCTGCCGATTCTGCAGCTGAAGCACCTCCGGGTTCGTACCAATACCAACGTGAAACGACAAAATAGTTTCTTCTTTGAATTCATCAAGAATTATATTTTAATTTGAACCCCAGATCATCCTCAATACTAGGCCTGAGTATGACACAGTTGTTCGTATGCCTACATCTCCGTACAATGCAGGTTCGAGGTTTACGCATAAAGAAGGCAACGGAAGCCTCTGCACGAAAATATTTTGCAGCAAATCGTCTAGATCTAACAATAAGGTTTATTTTTTGCTGGAGAAGTGAAAGGCTGAGTTGTCTACTGTGTACAGTCAATGCGGGAACACCTACCGCAACAACAACTCTTTTCTACGTTTTTTGTCTTTCGAGCTTTTTCTGAATGCATTTGTCAATAAGATGCTCAAAGCAGTGCTAAGATGTCTGATGCAAACCAAACGGCAGAATACCTAAGAATAAAATTACCAATTGATAATAATGTTATAACAATGTAGTTGTTGTTTTGTGGAAAATGATATAATTTTATTATTTATTTTAACGTAATACCGTTGTGTACTTCTAGGCCATTGGCTGTTCAATTTCACGATATTTCCTTCATATCATGAAGTATGTTTTTGTTGACTTTGCTTTATAATGACTGATGGTCGAACATAGCGCTGAGTTCCTCTACAAGAGCTGTGTATGCATTGGGCCTCATACAATATTTTTGAGGCCTTGGCATTGCTTATTCATATCCACTCGTTGCCCACTACAGAGAGGAATAGAAAATCAGAATTAGTTTATCTCTGCCCTTACTCAGCTTATTCTTCACTATTGATTGCCCTCTCCGCTGCTTTTCTTGTTTCTTCCTTGTTTAGCATACATACGGCCTCTCGAAAAGATTAACACCCTATCAGGCATTTCATAGTGCAGACAAATATGCAGAACGTTGACTTCTACAGCAGCAGGTTTAAACGGTGTTTAAGTGAAATAGGGTTTTGCGTTTATAGTATGTACAACATTTACAGATGCATTTCAACCAGCTTCCTTCAAGCGGGCATTCAGAATATCGAAATGAAGAAAAAATTCCTCTTTCAGCAGCTGATGCTCCAATGTCTGTACGCTGCAGAAATGTACAAAAAAGGTGGCTGTGAATAATCTTCAAGAGGCTGGTAATGAATTTAAAGAGGGTAAATATAAATAAAAGACTGTAAGAACGCAACAATTGTTTTTAATACGGGCAGCAACCGTCACCTCAATATGAAATCATGCAAAAGAGAAGTACGGAGAAGAAGAAGAATAATGCAGAAAACTCAACAGGGGGCAGACGATGTGGGGATACTTTTATTTCCTTTTTAGTTTGAGCCAAGCGATTAAAGTGGATTCAACTTACGCGAACTAAAAAGAATGTGCAGTGATATATATATGCTATTTTGCGTGTTTCTGTAACAAATGAACCTCTTAATCAAATTCAAGGAAACATGAATAGGAACAGGGAGACGAATAAAGGCAGCTGCATCGCTTGTTGTTGTGTCTGTTACCTGTAAGAGAAACGTTTCGCCTTCTAAGGGGCCTCTAGCTAAATTTGAAAGCATAAATGACACAGATATTGTTGTTGAGAATATCACTTTCGTGCGACCGTGAGTTTGATATTATTTTGTCCATAGCCATTCATGAACTGAGCCGATTCACAATACAACTGGAGAGGCAACAAGGAGAAAAAAGAGTTCAAAATCCTTTACCAAGCAATCACACCAAGACGCTGCCTTTGCTTTATTCACTGGATCTTCTCGAATAAGTTGTACAGGAACTGTTCTGAAACTGGCGTACTTTCATGAAACCAGGCATGCGAGTGACACTACACAGAAACGAGCGACACTGAGGCATCAATTAACTTGTATTTCTCTATTAAAAATGATTACATGCATCATATTTTCATTCAAAATTTGCATATGAGGCCTTCTTAAGGTGATGTTAGCCGAATACTCTGCAACATCCATCTGAAAATTAGACTATAGTGGCTGCAACGATCGATGCTGGTTTTAAATGTTCCAAGATAATCCACGGGTGCAAATGCACACTAGCAAGGAAATTGATGAAAATATTTACTTTAATTAGGCTTAGAAACCTAATATATTCGTTGTTCAGCAACTTTCACCAGATGAATGCATGCGATGATGAGAGGTTTCTGCATGCCGATTGGGTGGACCAGTCCGTTCGGTAGGTTGAGTTTTTCTACTTTTCTTTGTTTTATTGCCAAGTATATTTCATTAAGGACAGTTTTCATGAAATTAAAAGTCAAAAACTGCACAATCTTCCCTTCAGAACTGCAAGTTTTGCTGCGGAGCTCTCGTTTCCTCCGTTGTCCGGCCATCGAGAGAGGCGCGAGCCGGGGGTTGTGCGTGTGAGGGAATATAGAGGCTTTTAAATGTTCAAAGCCTCTAGAAGGTGTTTACTATGTCATTTAAACCTTCAAGACGAGCGTCATTCGGTTGGAAATGACGTTGAAGTGCTGAAATCACAATTCCTTTTTCAAGGAGCAAGCGACATCGAAACTGGAGGCAAACCCATGACGCTGTTGCATGCAGTCTTCCTTGGATCATTATGAGCTGGACGTCCTTTTCTCTTCAATCCAGCGTTCTAGAAGCTGGGATTTCTGTCTAGACTTCGGCGATCACGCGAGGTGTACACGCACCTCTTGAAACATTGCTCTGAAACATTGCTCTCGCACACCGCACCGCACCGCAGAAACAAAGGCTTCAGATCATTTCCATCATGGAAAACCCAATGGGGGGAAGTCAAATATTCACGCCGGAATCTCTCGACCCGTGCGCATCCCTCTCTGCAAAACTTGCAACTCTAACAATGGAGGAGAGCCCCTACATCTCGACCACCCCCTCAACTCAGGCTATCGGAGTTGACGGAAAGCCGATTTCAAGGAGCCGCCAGAGACAGCCCCATTGTTGGGGCCGCTTACAAGCCCCAGGATGCAGCTGCACGCACCCTCCTGCATACAGTTGCACACAGACATTATCAGAGAGCAGCTGCATGCAAACCCCTCCAGCATGCAGTTGCATGCGCCTGGCAGAGCCACAGGTGCAAGCAGCAACAAGTTCAGGTCAATTTCTGGAGCCTCCTTCTTCTCCTATTGCTGTTCGTTCTTCTTCTCATTCTTCTTCTCGAACGCGCTCTCTGTCTGTTTCACCTCCTCTAGAGCGAAGTCATCGAAGAGCAGGGCGCCGACTGAGGGCTTTAGGGGAGGGCAGTCGTGGGGCAAGGGCTCGGTCCTTCTCTGCTAAGCCAGGCCGCCGTCTTCGTTGCAAAACACAAGCACCACAAGGTGATATTCATCTGAGTCGTTAGTCTGCCCGTTCCTCTAAGGACAGGCTAGTAGCACTTGAGGAAAAACCAAAGAAAAACATGAAAAAGTAGTGGCAGCGAAGGGCTTTCTAAACGCTTATAAAGCAAGAAAGACCCCAAATATTTTATTATTCTTATTCTTAGGGTTTCGAAGGCGGCGTTTTGTATTATTGCACACACTGCTCGCATTTGTAAGCGTTTGCATGCAGTGAACGAACAAATGACTTTTTGTAGTTTTCTCCCCCTTTGTTTGACTCTTCAGCAGGAGATTCTTCCTCGTGCACTGCCTACCGCTGGCCTCAGTGTAAAAACACTAAACCCTAAACCCTAAACCCTAGAAGAAAAAGCGGTGGAAGCTGCGGCTAAATAGGCATGCCTAAATAGGCAAGCAAGCCAGGACCACCCATTTGTTCCTTTTTCTTTTTCAAACTAAACTTCCGTAACGCTTGTTATATGAAAGAATGCTTGCTCAATTAAGAAACACGTAAATGCATGCATGCATGCATATGGGGCTTATCCAACTTCTTGCAAAAAAGGGTTTCCTTGCTTCAGAGGAGCGGATGAAAAGAAGAAGGGAGACCCCGCGGAAGAGAATAATAAAGAGAAACTGTCGCTAATACAACAGAGACCGGCTGTTAGCACAGCTCTGTCTGTCGGTTGTATGTTTGAAACAACCAAATAAAAGTTATTTTCGTTAGCAAACTGTATTAGCATTTCCCTCTCTAGCAACATGTTGCTGCATGCGAGTGAAATGCACGAAAAGAAAGAAAATAAAGAGCAGCAGCTAACCTAATTGCTATTTATGGATTATACTCATTTAATTTATTTACTCTATTCGTCTTTATGAAGCAAAAAGATATTTGCGAAGAATCCCTCAAACAGAAAGAAAAACACACCACCACAAACAACCCTAAATAAACCCGCCTCCAAATAATCTCTTTCAACCTATAATATTCTATTGTATATAAAATATATACAAATATGCATATGTATATATAAATATATACATACATATAATACATATACATATATATAATATATATGTGTATGTATATATATGCGGCTAAGAGTTGTGTACGCGTTGCCTGCCCCCCGTCTTCTGTTGTTTAGGGTATATGTATGTATATGCAACATATATATTATGTATGTATACATAATATATATATGTACATATATTATATAAGTATATAGTCGTTTGCTAATAAGCAAAGGACGAAGAAGAATAATAATATATGCATTGCTGTTCTTTGTTCATAGAAGGCAGTTAATTATGCATGCATATTAAGGTGCTTCTTTTAGGGTCTCCTTCTTCTTTCTTTAATTCTTCTTCTTTTAATTCTTTTTCAGTTTATTCTTCTTCTTAGTGTTCTTCTTTTTCTTTCTATTCTTCTTTCTTTCCCTTTTCCTTCTTTTTCTTCATCTTTCTTTTTCTTTCTCTTTTTCTTGCTTTATCCTTCATATTTAATTTCCCTTTCTTTTTCTTCTTCTTCTTGTTCTTCTCTTTCTATTTCACTCTCCCACTCTGCAGACAATTCGCTGCCTGTATATTCTTCTTCTTCTCCCTCAGCAACAGAAAGACTTTCTGTTGTTTCTTCTCCCTCTCCTGCTGCTTCACCCCCTTCGCCCTCCAGCTGCGCCTAAACCCAACACAGTGAAATACAAAACACGCACGCAAATCTCATCTAACTATTCCTTCGCCAGTATAAATATATACATATATATACACGTATATCTACACCTACTGGTTGAACATCAGCACCTAGGCTACATATATATATATATATATATATACAATAATGCATACAGGTGTACATATACATATATATAC
>NW_013549206.1:0-6203 GCF_000499425.1 Eimeria acervulina | reverse complement strand
GCCTTCGTTATGTGGGCCCCCAGGACTGCAGCCCCGCGAGAGCGTCGATATTATAAGAAAAAAATATATAGAAATAGAAATGAACAAATTAAATTTAAAAATTAAAAATAAATTAAATTAATTTCTTCAGTTAAATCAAATTAAAAAACATATTCAGCTTTGGCTGTTATATAGAGCCGTATACCCCTTCACTGTCTATACACCGCAACTTCATACACAGCAAAAACCCCTCTCTCCCTGCAGCTAGCCACAGCTAGCTGGGGTTCGTTGCAGTTTCTTTCGAGCGTTTACAGCCTATCTACTTATCTATCTTCATGCAGATTGCTTGCCTCTATCTTCTAAATATGTAATATAATTAATATTTCATTGGGCGTCTTCTCCTTCACTTCTTTTGCTTTATAAGGCAGCATTTCTCTCTAGGGGTTGTGCAGACGTCCCGCGTTCGATTCCTACCTTTTTAAATTAATTTAAATTAGAATTTGTTTGTGTCTACACTTGGAGGCCACTCACAGCATTTCTTTTTAGTTTGGTTAAGTTCGTTTAGCTGCTTCTCAATAAACCTCAGGGTCGAAGTCAAACAGCGGCAGCTAGCTGCAGCTAGCTAGCTGTGGGGCTGCATACCAGCTAGCTGTCAATAGTTGTCTCTAGGTAATGGCTAGCTGGAGCTGGATAGCGGTTAGCTGCTACTAGGTATCAGTTAGTTGCAGCTAGCTGGGGCTAGAAAGCAGTTAGCTAGCTGGGGCTAAAGTGCAGCTAGCTAGGTCGCGATAACAGCTAGCCAGAGATAGATAGCAGCTAGCTGCTTTCTAGCTAGCTGCTTTCTAGCTAGCTGCTCCTAGGTTACAGCTCGACAGCTAGCTGGAGCTTGATTGTAGCTAGCTGCAGCTTCTTAATATTTTTAAAGAGTTAGTTAAGCAGGGCTTGGATACATACATATGTATATATATATATATATATATATATTTTGTATCTATATTGAGCTCATAAAGGCATATTATTAATATTAATAAAAAACAATTAGAGGATTTTGTGTTTTTATTCTAAACTCTCGAGGCAGAATCCGCGAAGACGTCTCTAAACAACACGGGGAAATGGCGTTGTATGCCTAAGGTTTAGGGTTTAGGGTTTTAGCGTTGAGGGCTTAGGGTTTGTCTTCAGGGTTTAGGGTTTAGAAAAAGCTTGAGGTGTGCGGTGAGCACAGTATATTGTGTTTAATGAGAAAAACGGAGAGAGGGAGAAGAAAGAAGAAGTCAAGCTTGAAAATAATTCAAATTCATATATTCACATACAGACACATTATTATAAACCCTAAACCCTAAACCCTAGCCCCCCCTTGCACAACTGTTCTCCCCTCAATACAAATGCCCCGTAAAATCCTAAACCCTCAGCGTCTTATTTGATAGCTATTTGATAGCCGAAGCAAAGGAAGAAGCTTTAGAAGCGAAGGAAAGCGGAAGAGGGTTTATATATACGTGCATGCATACATACAAGTTAACAAGGCAAAACGGTATTACATCTACGATCTGCAGAGCCCCAAACCCTAAACCCTAAATCCTAAATAAGTAAATGCATAGACTGAACACTCAAAAGCTCAATCAATAAATGTTAGCCGCCTATACACCGCATTTTTTTCTTCGATTTGCTTCCATTGTGTTACATTGGCTCTAATCCAAACAAACAAATAACCGTCTATATCGGGAATCGAGTTAATTTTTTTATGAAAAAGAGACAAAACTACCTTTGCACGAACCACCGGGGAAACAACTAACTGCAATACATGCAGCGATTTAAAGAAAGGTTTCTTTTATTATATGCCACAACAATCTGCATCTGTGCATAAATAGACATGTTTTAAGAATACGCTGCGAGAGATGTGCAAAGAAAGAATCCCCTCGACATATGCACAAAAATGATATAGTTGTTTCGCCATAGGCTATAGTTATCTGATCTTCTGTACGTACACCTCAGAGCTTTCCTTCCAACCAACGAAAAGCAGAAAAGAAGCAAAAAACAACCCTAAGCTCCACAGAAAAAAGCCATAGACATCAGCCTTTAGATCTAAGAGGATAAATCGAAGGAATCCGATATCAAATAACAGCCACAAGCCCTAAACCCTAAACCGTAAACCCTAAACCCTAGGTTTTCGGTGTCGGCAGCAGCTCTGTGCGGCGAAGTGCATTTAATGAACGAGACGGGCAATCTGGTTGAAATAAAAACAAATATAACGATTTAAATTAAAATAAATTTGAATTTAAAAGAGTAAACTGAGAAAAGAAACGCTAAATCGCGATGCTTCCCTTTGCAATACAGAGGCTGCCGGCCGCCAGTCCATTGGTCGCCGACAGCCGTAGTGGTGGCGTTTGTTGTTCATCTTTGAAGCATAAAATAACTTTAAAATTATGAATTTAAATTGAATTCATGATTTATTTGTTATTTTTGTTTAATTCAATGAAAAGGAGGGAAAGATTTCCTTCTTTTCATTTTTCACGTTTCGGGGTTTCAGCCGTCCGTTCGACGTTCGTGAATATACACCCCGCATCCCATCTGGGAAGGAAACCTGTATTTGTGTGTATTTTTTTGTTTTAATTCGTGTAGAAAATGAAGGAATTGAATTCAAGTCCTCACGAATCCTTGCTTTCCCCTCGCGGCGGCGAAGGTGAAGGCGCCGATGGCGAGAGATCACCGCGGGTTTCTTCAGGCGATGCTTCGGGTTTAGAGAGGCAAAGTTCAGCTATTCCCAGTCCTAAGGAAAAGGAGAAGGAGAAGTTTAAAAGTGCTTTAGAACGAGGCCATTGGATGGCTCGCCGTGTAGCGCGGCGGGGATATTTGAAATCGAAGCAGTTTGTTGCTCATCAATACACCTTATTTAAGCAGGATGCAAAGAGAGGGCATAAGATTATTCGTTGGTTGAGTATAATTTCCTGTTTTCTGTTGATTCCCGGTATATTCTTGGATCTGTTGACGCTGGCATTGACCCTCAGCCCCGCTGAGTTTCTTGCTAATGTGTACTGTCTCTTAGGTGCTCTATTGATTATTGCAGCTGAATTCGCTCGTCAGAGCCCTCGCTTTGGTGTTCGATCGATGCTGCATTATTATCTTCGCTTTGTGGAGTTAAGTGCAGGGAGAGGTGTCGTTCAACTTTTCGTTGCTTCTTTTTGTGTGTCTATACGCTATGCTTTGAATCTTTTCAAGTTTATACCAGGGCTTATTCTGCTCCTCTGCGGCTGTATTAACCTCATTTGGGGAACGTATGCTGCATGCAAGTTAAATGCAATGCTGGCTCGTCTTCGTGATGCTGAAGGAGCAGATAAACAAGAAGATGAAGAAGAAGAAGGATTAAAGCCAGAAGAAGACGAAGAAAGAGGGGAAAAGCACAAAAGAAAAAGTTTAACTGAACAATTAGATCTTATGGAAAGAAAATTTGAAGCTCTAGATAGAAGAGGAGACGGGGTTCTCACGAAAGAAGACTTAAAAGAAGCAGCAGCTGAGATGAATCTCCTCTTAAATGAAGAAGAAATAGAGACGGTTTTCGATAGTCTTGATACAGACAAAGACGGAAAAATTGATAAAGATGAATTCGAAAGATGGTGGCTTTCAAACAAAGGCGTCAAACTTCTTTAAACTTCTTCAGGATCTCCCCTTCATCGCTTGTTCATCTCTTTACTTGTTATAGTGATTATACTTATACTCATTTTTATGCAAAGATATATATATATATATATATAATGTATATATACATATATATGTTCTGCATCTATGTGTTTAAACGGTGTGGAGACCTCCAAATATAGCTATACACAAACACGCATGCATACACACGCACACAAGCACAGATATATAACTATATATATATGCATGTTTATGAATAAATTAATATGCTTATATGTGCATATATATATATATACTCTTTATAAATACATAATTGTGGTAGGAGGTAAGGAGCCCAGTATAAGGAATTCTTTAAGCCTTTATATATGCAAATAGAATTGGAGTTTAATTTAATTGTTTGCAATAAATTTTAAAATTCTAAGCCAAGAGACCCGCCGACGGCTTTCTTCTTCTCCCCTCACGGGGGCCGTTCGGCCAGTGAGGGTTTTGTCTTTTTTCTTCTTTTTCTTTCATCTATGAGAGAAACAACAGCAATAACTTTTATTTACTTTCAAGTGTAAACACTAAAATGCAGAGCGTTGCATGCACTTCTTCTGCCTCCTTCCCGATATATCTCCCCCAAAAGAGAAATTAAATTAAATATTCACTAATTCATTATGCTTTAAGGCAATATTTAGATAATATTTAGATAGTATTCATCGAAGCAGAGAGCTGTCTATACACCGCACGAATTTATGCAGAAAGCAAATGTTTCTGCGCGTCTGATGCATCTTTTTCTGTCCTGTTTTCTCTTCTTTTTTTCGTTTGAAAATGCAATTGGTTGAGTTTACTTCTTTTTATTTTGTTATATTTCTGTTTTTCTTCGTTTGCTGCGCCGCGCAAACTCCCCCAGCGGCTCAACCTGCAGCTCCTCCTGCTGCAAATTCTTCACCAGCTGCAGCTTCTCCTTCAGATTTAGAAGGAATTCCAAACGTAGACGTCAACATTGTTCCTCAAAAAAGGTGTTTTTAGATTTATTTTCTTCTCCTTGCATGCATGCATGCAACGTTATTTGTTTCTACGTATTTCAGCTGGCAGACATCTCGCGCAGCGCTGGGGGAACTACGGCGAAAATTATCTCGTTTTATTCGTGAAGGTATTTTAAATGACTTTTAAACGAAATAAATCAAGAAAAAGAATATAACAAATCTGTAACACTCCATAGAAATCAGCAACGCCGCACATACATGGGCGCGGCAGACAAACGCAAGACAAAGAATTGCAAGTACGGAAGACGACATGAAATAGAAAAAGGAAAGACAAATAATTAATTTAATTTAATTTAATTCAGCTAACGAACGGCTGGGAGTTTACGCAAGAAGTTCTTCGGTAAGCGAGCAGAATAGAAAGAAAAAAGAAATGATTTATTTTAAATGAAGACGTAAGAAAGTAATAATTTTAATTGCAACTTAAAGAATAAAGCAGCTGAGATAAAACAAAAAGAAGAATGAACAAAACCTTAAGCAATAACAAACAAAACCGATAAAGGAAGGAGAAGCAGCAGAGTAGCAAACTAAATAGAAATACATTAATCCCTGTAGAAGCAGGTGTTATTCTAACAAATCTATTTTATATATTATATAAATAATATAATTGTTTATATTATTGCAGCCGCCGTCTGCCGCTCGTCCTGCTCGTTTTCAAAGTTTTCCTTTGCATGCAGCATCAGGTTTGTGTCTTCTTTCTCTCTTTGCTTCTGTCTCTTTACAAACATTTAAACAGCAGCAGCAGCACCAGCAGCAGCAGCAACAGCAGCAACAGCAGCAACAGCAGCAGCAGCAAATGGAGATAAAGAGCTGCTGCTGCTGCCGCAGGAAAGTGATGAAGGCGCTGCAATACGAGATGATGTTATGAACATCAAGGAGGTGAATAAAAGCAATTCTTTATATATCTAATTCTTAATATATCTATATATATTACAATATTTATACTCTTTAAAACCCTTTATTTGTGTTTTACAGAGAGAGACAGCTTGTGATGCCGGCAACAGTTTTATTTGCAATGCAAACAACCAAACAAAGAATGAAGAAGAAGAAGAAATAAAAGAAACAAAAGAAAAAGATAAGATAAACAACGACAAAGAAAATAAAGAAGCTTTAATACAAGATGGGCCCCTTCGTCTCTTTGATGATTAAAGAAGAAAAATAAAATAAACTTATTATGTTTTCTGTTTATACTGCAATAAATTAACTTTCTTTACTTTTGCTTTTAAGGGAGTATACAATAAATACCGTTTGAATCAAAAACGCGTATTTTTATATTTTTCTAGACATATATATAATATATATATATATATTTTATATATTATATATATATATTAATATGCATTATTAGTTTGTTTGTTTATTTCTTATTTGCTTTTTTATTTGGGTTTTGTTGCTGTGTTTATTTGCTATTTCACTTTTTATATTTTCTTCGCTTTGTTTATTTGTATTCTCTGTTCTTCACTTATTTATATTTAATCTGTCTTTTATTTTTCTAAGTTATTTTTGCTGTGCCTCACAACCACAAACTATCCGCTAGCAATATTATATATATATATATATATGTAGATT
>NW_013549207.1:0-59526 GCF_000499425.1 Eimeria acervulina | reverse complement strand
ATTTTATGCAAATGCATTCTTACACACAAATGCATGCAAACACATGAATATATATATATATATATATATATACATCTACACTCTAAATATGGATATATCCATATACATGTTGATATACTTGTGGAGGCATCTAAATAAACAGAAGAGGGTAAACACGCTGTCTGTACAAATAAAGCGAAGGTAATCTCTGCAGCGTTTGCTGCTGCAAGTACTCAGCCGCAGCAGCAGCAAACACACATACGGCATACCCGCCCTATGGCGAACTACGCTGCGTCTGTCACAAAAAATAAAAGTGCGCTGCAGGTACAGCCGCTGCTGCTGCTGCTGCTGTAGTTGCTGCTGCAGTTCCTGCTGCTGCTGCTGCAGTTGCTGCTGCTGCTGCTGGCGTTGTTGCTGCTGCACTACATGCATGAACAGCGTCTTTCCCGTCATATTACAGGAGCAGGAGCAGGAGCAGCAGCAGGGGGGGGAGCCTCATTCGGTGTTTCTGCTGTTACAGCATGCTGCTGCAGCTGTGCAGCAGCAGAACCAGCAGCAGGAACGTCAGCAGCAGCATCCGCAGGAGCAACTGCAGCAGAACGCGTCGTTGAAGCTGCTGCTTCTGCTGCACTTCCCCCTAGGACCTCATAACGTACTTGCTGCCTCGAAGCAGCAGCAAAGCAGCAGCAAATGCCGCCTCTCCTCTTAACTGACGCAGCAGCAGAAAGCAGCAGCAGGGCCCCTTCAAATCGCAGCGCAGCAGCAGAACAAACAAAAGAGAGAAGATAAAGAACAAACAAAAGCAAGAAAACAGCAATAATTAAAATTATAAATCAAATAACGCTAACTAAAAATATTCATACTTCAGCCGCCAACGCCAACGGAAACTGCTGCGGCAGCAAAACAGAAAGACGCAACAACAGCCCCATCCAGCAGCAGCAGCAGCAACAGCAGCAGCAGCAATGCATGCATGCATGCATGCATGCATGCATCTGTGCAAGCATACATAGTTGTGGGGTGCAGGATATGCAGTGTGTGTGTATGTGCGTGTACGGGTAAAGTTTCGACTGGGGTGTATACGCAGCTGAGGTGTATGCGTTGGCCTTAAGTTTGCGGTGTATGTACAGCTCATACCTATGAGAAGTAGAATACCCCAGAAGAAGAATTCATTGTATTTTGTTTTTCCTCCGTCTTTGCTGAAACCCCAAGTGGCGCCAGAGCTAGCAGAAGCCTCACCCCCTGTGAGAGCAGCAGCAGCACCAGCAGCAGCAGCAGCACCAGCACCAGCAATACCTTGGACGCCGCTTGCGCGCCGCACGGCTGCTGCTATTTGCTGCGGAGTCAAAGAAGAAGGCTGCTGCTGCTGCTGCTGCTGATCCGGCGACTGCTCCGCTTGCTGCTGCTGCTGCTGCTGCTGCAGCTGCTCCAGCAAACGCTCACGGTGTTCACGATACTCCGCGTACACCCCGATTGCAGGCCAAACATCATTTGTTTTAGCTGCATCAGCAGCTGCTGCTGCTGCAGCAGCAACAGCAGCAGCAGCAATGCATGCATGCATGCATGCATGCATGCATCTGTGCAAGCATACATAGTTGTGGGGTGCAGGATATGCAGTGTGTGTGTATGTGCGTGTACGGGTAAAGTTTCGACTGGGGTGTATACGCAGCTGAGGTGTATGCGTTGGCCTTAAGTTTGCGGTGTATGTACAGCTCATACCTATGAGAAGTAGAATACCCCAGAAGAAGAATTCATTGTATTTTGTTTTTCCTCCGTCTTTGCTGAAACCCCAAGTGGCGCCAGAGCTAGCAGAAGCCTCACCCCCTGTGAGAGCAGCAGCAGCACCAGCAGCAGCAGCAGCACCAGCACCAGCAATACCTTGGACGCCGCTTGCGCGCCGCACGGCTGCTGCTATTTGCTGCGGAGTCAAAGAAGAAGGCTGCTGCTGCTGCTGCTGCTGATCCGGCGACTGCTCCGCTTGCTGCTGCTGCTGCTGCTGCTGCAGCTGCTCCAGCAAACGCTCACGGTGTTCACGATACTCCGCGTACACCCCGATTGCAGGCCAAACATCATTTGTTTTAGCTGCATCAGCAGCTGCTGCTGCTGCTTCAGAGGCCTCCTCTGGATTAAGGATGCGAGCACCGAGAAGCTCTTCATCGTCGTCAAGCCCGCTGCTGCTGCTGCTGCTGCTGCTGCTGCTGCTGCTGCTGCTGCTGCTGTTGCTGATCCCGATAGGGACCAGGGAGGCCGTTACAACGGTGCCTGTCAGTACGCAGCAACAGAAAATGAAGAAGCCACATCATACACCAACAGCAGCAGCAGGAGCACCAGAGCAGCAGCAGCACTAGAACAGCGGCAGCAAGTCAATAACAGCAGCACCAGCAGCCGCAGCAGTAGCAGCAGCAGCAGCAAATGTACCGGGTCCGCATCCGCATTTTTGTACAGTGAGAGCTGCACGTACAGCCCAACCCTCTTCTTGGCGATGCAGCAACAAAGTAGGGCAGCATCCCTCCGCAAACTGAAAACCAAACCCTAAACCCTAAACCCTAAACCCTAAGCCTACAACCCAAAAAGAGCATGAAGTGGCTGCCGTCGGCAGGAAGCCCCTTCCGTGCCCGTCGCTATGTTGCGTTTCTAGCAGCGTTAGGGTTTACTAGGGTTTAGGGTTTAGGGTTTAGGGTTAACTTACCTGCAGAAGCAGCGAGGCGTTTGAGCGTTTATTTGCAGAGAACTCTCCTTGTATATTTGTCTGCCCGTCGTGGGGCTTCATCCACAAAGAAGATATATTAATAACTCCGTGTAGCAGCAAACCCGTTTGCTGCGCTGGTGTGGGGTCTGGCAGCAGAAGCAGCTTGCGGTGTACAGACACCGCACCGCTGGAGCCCTTAACGGCTGCTGCTGCTGCTGCAGCAGCAGCAGCAGCAGACTGCCCAGTCCGAGCCCCTGCTGGCTCCAGCAAACAATTAAAGCTACGAACGTAAGGGAAGAACATGTAAGGGTTTATCTTAGTCGGGTGTTTGCCTCCTTTTGTATTTAAATACGCATTAAAATCCTCGTTCAGGTGTACATACAGCTGAGGAGTATGCTGGCTGCCTGCCAGCGCAGCAGTTGCCGAGACAGAAGCCCCCGTCTGCACTGCAGCAGCAGCAGCAGCTGCTGCTGCTGCTGCTGTTGTTGTTGTTGCTGCTGCTGCATCCGAAGCAGCAGCAGCAGCAGGCACCCAGGAAGCAATAAACCCCTGACCCAGAATACGAGAAACAGAAACCCTCAAGCGCACCCTAACCTCTCCTTCTGTCTGCAGCAGCACTCGACTAGGCGCCCGCTGCTGCTGCCTCTGCAGCCGCCGCTGCTGTTGCATCTGCTGCTGTTGCTGCTCCACGCCTTCTCGCCCGGTCGCAATCGTAGCGACGTGCACTATGTTGTCGTTGCTGCTGCTGCTGTTGTTGCTGCTGCTGCTGCTGTACTGAGGGTCGCGCCTCTCTATTTGAATGAAGAGGAAACCCTCAGGAAGCTCTGATAGGTTGGGGTGTACGGACAGCAGCACATCTGCTGCTGGTTTTGTTGCACTTGGAAGCGGCTGAAAGCCGAGCTTCTCCCACTCCTGCTGCTGCTGCATCTGCTGCTGCTGCTGCTGCAGCTGCTTCGCGGGCAGCAGCAGCCGGGTGTAGGGATTAAAGAAGACTGGATCTTCATTGAGGAAGCCAGACACAGTAAGCGACACCTGCAGCACCTGCTGCTGTTGCGCTGCTGTTGTTGTTGCTGCTGCTTCTCCCGTTGCATCTGCTTCTGCTGCTACGATCTCTGATGCTGCTCTTGCTGCTGCTGCTGCTGGTGCCGCTGCTTTTGCTGTTGTTGCTTCTGCTGCTTCTGTTCCTGCTGCTGCTGCTGCGGGCAGCACAAGGGAGACAGCAGCAAAAGCCTCAATTGCATCATCTCGAATTTGTAGAGGAATTCCAACGGGGGTCAAATTGCCAGGAAAGGCCGGCGATCGCACCGGGAAAATCCTGAAAAAATACGCAAACACGAGGGTTTAGGGTTTAGGGTTTAGGGTTTGCAGCAGAGTGCAGAGGTACGACGGCGTCAGGAGGAATAAAGAAACTAAAAACTAAAAAATACAAAGAAAAAAAAGAAGCAGATACCAATCCCTCAAACCCTAAACCCTTAGCCCTAAACCCTAGAACAACTCCAAAGCCAAACCCCTCGGGGAAACGCTCTACTCTCAATTCTGTACAGCAACTGCGCTGCAGCTGGACCAGCAGCAGCAAAGCAGCAGCAGCAGCAGCAAAGCAGCAGCAGCAGCTAACCACTGTTTGCCTCCCCTTATGATTGCAGCTCCTTTAGGAGCGCTACCCCGGGGGTTTTCGCCGCGGCTCCTAGCCAGCCAAGACTGAGGAGGCACAGGGGGATCGGCACGAGGCAGCTTCTCCGTCCACTCCTGCAGCACAAACCCTAAACCCTAAACCCTAAACCCTAAACCCCAGATACGTCGGAAGGTCTGACGAGATGCAAGCTTCGCAGCCCCACACCCAGAATTACGGAGGACAGAAACAGCTTCAAGGTCTGAGAAGGGCTTATTATTTATTTAAAAGAATTTAGGGTTTGAAATTACCTTATCAAACTCTCCCAGCAATAAAATGCATACATCTCCAGACTGCAGCACCCACCATCAGCAACAGCAAAGCTGCAAACCCTAAACCCTAAACCCTAAATCCCAGCGTACAGCGCCTAGCACAAAACAGAAGATTTGGAAACCCTAAGCACCTTCTCGTGAGCTCTCCCCTTGAAGCCGAACCCTGTTTCTTACTTTTTAAGCCCTATAGTCTAAGGCCCAAACCCTAAACCCTAAACCCCAGGCCCCCGCTCTCTCTGTTCCCCAAACCCCAAACTCTAAACCCCAAACCCTAAACCTCACGGCCCCGCCCTCTCTCTTCCCCAAACCCTAAACCCTAAACCCTTGTATGCTGACAGGCGTCTCCGGGGGTACTTTAAATCGAACGAATTCCATGCCTTCTCTCTCTGCCTTGCTGAAGGCATCATGAATTTCATCGTAATTCTTTGTCCAGTTGCGAAAGAAAGGCTCGGGTGCATCTCCTTGCGGCCGCTCCCATGCAGCAGCAGATCTGCAACTCCTATTCAAAATCTTCTCGCTGTTTAGCAAAGGCGCTGCATGCCAGGCTTCAGTCAACTCGTACACTGCATGCAAACACAAACAAAGTCAACAAAAAAACAACGGAGACTGCATAAAAATAAGCATGAACAACGCCTCATCCTTGAAATGAAAGATGAAAGAAAATGATAATGATGAATTGAACAAGACGAAAAACAAACAATCAAAACAAAGAAGGCGAAACGTGAAGGAAAATAGGAAAAACAAAGGCAGCAAAAAGGGGAAAAGAAATAAAGAGAGGAAAAAGAAACGAGATCGGAAACAAAACGTGAAAAAAGAATAATGGAAATGAAGAATGCAACATGAAAAAGAATACAAAAAGGGGCAAAACTCGAAAAAGAAAATGGAAAAGGATTAACTAATTATTTAATTTATTTATTAAATCTAATTGATTAATTGTTTCATTTATGCAATTAGTTATCTATTGTACAGAACAAACAAAAACAATGAATGCGCGGCACAATAAACAAAGATTGAAAAAGGAAAAAGACCGAACAAAAAATTAAAAAAGTGGAAAATAAAATGAAAAGTAAGTGAGAAAGAACATGAAAAAAAACAACAAAACTTTCAGCAAGTTTACCCTCGTGTTCATCTTCATCGAAGTCTGCATTTTCGATATCCGGAGGAAAAGCCACTTTACTCTTTTTAACAAACTCGTGGCATTTCCCTTGCTTCGTCTGCACCAACAAAGCCCCAAAACAGCCACGGTCGCTCTATGCATGCATGCATGTGTTTATGCACGCATGCATGCATAAATACTTATAAAGCAGCCACGAAACAACGACCATACGAAAGCTGTGCATGCATGCGCTGAGCTGCGGTGCACATACACCCCAGGAAGGCAAGTTCCCAGCAAACAAGAGCATTATAAGATATATATATATATATAGAGAGAGAGAGAGATTCCTCACCACCACACGCATCGAATTGAGCTTCTCGCAGCCCACAGGCCACAGGGCGAAGTTGGCAATACACCCTAAACCAAACACCCAAGCCATAAACCCTAAACCCTAAACCCTAAACCCTAACCGTAAGCCCCAAACCCGAAGCCCTCGGCATCTGCTTCGATGCATTCATTCGAATTCAGCAGCGCCTGCAGAGGTCTGCATTGACACCTGCAGGCCCAAACAACCCCCCCTCCAAACCCTAAACCCTAAACCCTAAACCCTAATGAGGTACCTGGGGCCTGATACATCGAAGGAGCCGCCAGAATGAGGATATCAGGCTGCGCTTTTTCTGCCATTTTCATCGCCATGCGGATATTGCGAGCGAGCAGGCCATCGACTACAGACGGCGAAGCCACCAAAGACACCGGAAGTTCCCCTGCAACAAGCCCTAAACCCTAAACCCTAAACCCTAAACCCTATGTCATGACCCGCGAACCCCTAGCCCGAAACCCTAAACCCTCCTAATCAAAAAGGGAAAGATACAAAAACTGAGAAGGCAAGAATAAGCAGAAGAAGGCGAAGAAGTGAGGTTAATGAGGGAGGGTAAATACACCAAGATGTTTGTTGTTCGTGCATGCATGCATGCATGCATTCGTGCATTGGTGCGCACCGTATTCTTCTGGCTTCGGGTGTTTATCATCGTGCGTCTCAACAAGGAAGATGGCGCAGCGTACAGCCGAGTAGTCTCTCGTGACGGCTTTATCTTTATCTTTATCTTTATTATCTTTATCTTTTTCTTTGTCTTCTTCTTGAGGTGTCTGTGGATGCTCTTCTAGCAGGTCCTGTTGCTTCGCTGCAATCGCAGCAGGAAGCCACTGCTGCCACCAGGGCGTATGCATGCGCGCTACATGCGCCTTTGCCTGCGCATGCGCCTTTGCATGCGCATGCGCATGCATGCGGGGAGTTTTGGGGCTGGCTTTGCATGCACTGATAGGTAGGGGGCTCGACTGAAAAGCTGCAGAGTATGCCCAATCTTCTAAACCCCCATTAACTGGATAAATAACATCCGAGACAGGGCCCTCTGGGTAGAATGCATGAGCAATGCTTGGGGCTTCTAATGCAGCATCTTCATCTTGATCAACACCCCAAAACAAACTCAACAATGAATGGCGGTGCCGCTCCTGCTGCAGCTGTATCGCTTGCTGCTGCTGCTGCTCACGACGGCGCCGCTGCTCCTCCACAAAATATGCTGATAAATAAGGAGAAGAATACTCCGTTGAGCTTGGACCCCCAGCTGCCTGTACACACAAAACCCCTAAACCCTAAACCCTAAACCCTAAACCCTAAACCCTAAACGACCTGAAACAACCCTCAACTACCACACCCTAAACAACTATAAACCCTCAACAGCCCTAAACCCTAAATACCCATAATCAACCCTCAAGGAAACCCTTAACAACCCTAAATAACCCTAAACCCTCAACAGCCCTTAACCCTAAACCCTAAACAGCCACAACAACTCTCGACAACCCTACCCTAAACCCCTAAACCATAAACCCTGAGAAGGAGCTTGCCCAAGCAAGCAATCGAGGCGGATTAGGGTTTAAGGTTTAGGAAACCCTAAACCCTTGAGCATAAACCCTAAACCCTAATTTACCTGCAGCCACTGGCCGAGCTTGGCAAACGACACATCGTCAGGCGAAGGCCGACTGCGGAATGAACCCTGTCCAACCTGAACAGCCTCAGCAAACCCTAAACCCTAAACCCTAAACCCTACGCCCTAAATTGGGAGATGCAAACCATAAATTAGCAAGCACGAGGCGAGCTCATGCCTCATTAAACCCTAAACCCTGGACGTGAATTAAGCAACCCAACTCAATCCAAACCCTAAACCCTAAACCCTAAACCCTAAACCCTTGCTTACAGGCTCTGAGTGGTCAAAGGAGCCCCAAGGCCGACCGATCGCTCGCATGCCGCCATGCCACGTAATCCCCGCAGTAAATAAATAGCGTTCGAAGGCAGCAGCCACCAGCCTAAACACAAACGCTAAACCCTAAACCCTAAACCCTAAACAGACGCATCTGGATGTGGCTGTAGGCGGATCACATGCGATACTTAAACCCTAAACCCTAAACCCTTCGGATTTCGCCTCCTCATTCGCATGCCGTTTCCCGGGACACCTGCCCCGCTAGCAAGGCCTTATATTACTTAAAACTTAGGGTTTAGGGTTTAGGGTTTGGGATTTGCCTGGAGGTTACGGATGAGAAGCATTTGCTGTTGAGGTAGGGGAAGTCTCTGTTGGGGTCAATGCCTCTTTCTTCTCTTTTATCTCGTGAGAAGCCCCAAGGATTAAAGAAAGGAAATACCACCAGCAAGCGGTTGGATAGCAAATAATACACCTAAACACAAACCCTAGACCCTAAACCCTAAACCCTAAACCACTAAGACCGAACCGTTTACTACCTGTCTTGACCGCGTTTCTGCAAAAACCTTTACCCCTCAAAACCCTAAACCCTATACCCTAAACATATCATAAACCTAACTCCAAAACCACTACCCTGGCCACCATAAGCATCTTAAACAAAGAAGTCTAGCGCTGCTGCTGCTGCTGCTAATGCAAACCCTTCATGCTCATTCCAGGTGGAGACAGCGGCAACTGAGGGTTTAGTTAGGGTTTAGGGTTTGCTGCTGACCTCGTCGATTTCAGTAAACTGCGAGGCAAGGAGCGCAACCAAATAAACCGCCAGTGTGGGGCCAACCACTTCGTCTCCGTGCAGCAGCCCGCTGCAACAAACAGAAACCCTAAACCCTAAACCCTAAACCCTAACTGGGGTAGATGCACTGCAATTGCATAAGGCCGGCGCGGGTGCAGCGGGCAACGCAGCCTGCTGAGAACCTAAACCCTAAACCCGAACCCCCAAGTCGACAAACCCTAAACCCTAAGCCCTAAACCCTATAAACCTCGCAGAATCTTACCTGTAAAATAGAGTAGGGGTGCTCCTGTTGAGGCTGCTGCGGAGGCCCAGTTCTACATACGGCACTTGGCAGGTCTCCCTCCCACATATAAGCCTGCAGCAGCAGCCGCAAACCCTAAGCCCTAAACCCTAAACCCTAAACCGTAGAGTCAACGAAGTAATGCTCCACCCGCCCCTGGCAACACTCTGCTGGAACAGCAGCAGCAACACCAGTAGTATTCGTAGTAGCAGCAGCATCAGCAGCAGCAACGCCAACGCACAGCAGCACACATTCTCTTACGAAAAACGCAGCAGCAGCACCCAATGCCGCAGCAGCAGCAGCAGCGACCAAAACAGCAGCAACAACAGCTTTCAGCCGAGGCTGCAGCGAATTGGCAGCCACTGGGAGTGTACCAACAACCCGGGCACAGCAGCAGGAACAGCATTAGCAGCAACAGTTTCAGCAGCAACAGCACAACTAGCAGTGGCAGCAACACCAGCAACAGTTACAGCGGAAGCAGCAGCAACAAGAGTAGCAACGGAAGCAGTAGCAGCAGCAACAGTAGCAGGCAAATCAACAGCAGCAGCAGCCACAGTAGCAGCCAAATCAACAGAAGCAGCAGCAACAGTAGCAGCAGCAGCACAAGTAAAAGCAGCAGCAGGTTCAAGTGGTCGTACTCTTTTGCTTCCTCCTCGAGGTCAAAGGTCTTAACAGCATCTTTTACTCGCACAAGATGCGGGAAGCGCTGCTGCAGCTGCGGCAGCAACGAGAGTATGCTGCTGTAGGTTAGAGGCAGCTTCACCTGCCCTTTTAGCAGCCGCTCCACTGATTCTGCTGCTGCTGAGTCCGCTGCACCCTCCGTTGCATTTGCTGCTGCTGTTGTTGCTCCTGCTGGTTCGGAGGGCACTGCTGTTGAAACTGCAGCAGCAGAATCCTGCTGCCCCTGTCCTCCTCGTAGCGTTGCTTCTGTTGCTGCTGTCTTCACTGGAGGTGCTGCATCTTTAAGAGCTCCAGCTTCTGGTGCTCTTGCCGATGCTGCTGCAGCAATGCTTTGCAGACTCGGCACCGATGGGTCTGCTTGCGCGTGCTGCAGCAGCTGCAGAACCAGTGGCTGCAGCAGCAGCTGCTGCAGCAGCAGAAACAGAGAGAAGTAGGCGGCCATTGCTGTGGATAGTACAGAGCCCGCCAAACCATCGCATGCGTGAACGCCGCAGATACTCGTCTTCAACAGCACGAGCAGCAGCAGCAGCGGGAGAACCAGCAGCAGCAGGAGCAGCAGCAGCAGAGATCAGCTGCCTCAGTCACGCTTGCTGCTGTTACGTTTGGGTTCCACCATTGCAGCTTCGTCTGTAGGAGGTTATTGGGTTTCTGCTTCGTTCTTGTCTATGTCGGGCACTCTCCAGGTGTCTATGCACCCGCAAGTAAGGCAAAGAAGGGGCTGTACTTAAACGTATTGCTCTTTATGGCGCTTCATTCAATGTTTGGCCGTGCTCGTCAAACAACAAGTTTATCTGCAGCTGAAGATACACCTGGAAACCTGCAATGGCAGCAACGACCGCGCAGCCCTACGCTGCTGGTAATAATTGCCAAGGCCCGTTCGAGCAAAGCAGTATATTTAGAAGAAACGAACGACAAATGTACTTCAATTACTTCAGTGCTCAAGAAAAAGTAACAGCAGTGGAGAAGTTCTGCTCCCGTTGCTGCCGCCTGAGCGCTGCGATTTCCCCAGATCTTCGATTGACCTGTACGGACGCCTGTTTCATTTCTCTCTTATCTTTCTTGTTTTTTTCTAGCCGAAGCGTTTCATTTTGCTATTTGTGAATTGGAATGCAGCATTATGCGTTCCTGGAAACGTCAGAGGATGTCAGTGAAGATATACCTGCGACCGCCGATGAAGTGGAAAGACAGTGCGCACATGCGACGGCGTTTGAGTTGAACTGACACCAAATGCCGGGAAAGTGAAGCGACAAAACCGAAACAATGCATCATTTGCATACATTTAAGCAGAAGAAAGCAAACAGTTTAAAACTAGACCAAACGAGTCGATGGCCCAGACAGCTAAGGGCAGCACGAAACTCGTAATCACGTACATTCGACAGATTTAAGAGCAGATACACCATAATGCATGAAAGATAGATGAATATACGTTGCCTCTATATGAAACAAAGTGAAATACAACGCCCTTCAAGTTAAGGGCTCGCCAGCATTGCAGTATTGCAGTTTCTCTGGATCTCGGTTCATTCTTTGCAAGGGTCTGTTAGTTAAACACTCTGAACAAGGCTCTTTAAGGATAAACTCCATTTGAACAGCTGCTGCTGTTATCCCTAGTTTCTCTCCACAATAAGGACAACGCGGCTGCAGCCCCTTTAATACTTTCAGAAGTGAAGGCGGCGAACGTGCAGAAGTGCATTGGAGACTTCCGCACTTAATTATAATATTATGCTGCCACTAAATATATAATGGGAGAGACAGCGCAGCCATCTGCTAAGAAAAGATACGAAAGAAACGATCTGCATCCAAGCATGCACACATGTAAAGAGGCTGATGCTAAAGGGATGAAGGGGAACTGCGTACTTGCCTATTAACTGCATGCATGCAGATGAAGTAATCGCCTCTATAGAATGCAACATGCAAGTGAATAGAACTCTGGAGTTGTGATATGTTTGCATTGAAGCCCTTTTTCTCCCAGCGAGAGACCGCTGAGAGTTAGTTTATTATATATTATGAAATATATAATATATTAATACATATTATATATATATTATATATATTATGAAATATATATATATATCATATATTATGAAATACGTTTTAAAAAATAACAAGCTTTAATAATTATTATTATTATGATTCTAATAATTATTATTGGAATTCTTATATGTTTATGCTTAAGAATTTGTCTTAGTTGCAAAGTAAGAATTTTATAGGTGGTAATGGGTATACTTATCTATTTGAATATATTCATTATGCCTGTAGAAAATACGTTTGCATAGAACCAAAAATATTCTTAATTTAAATAGCATTAAATGTTTAGTTTTTACCTGATTAAGAAATAATTATTTCTAATTCTTAAGTTCGTTTGCTTATTATTATTCTCGTACTTTCCATTGTAGTATATTACATATGTATATATAGACATATATATATGTATATATATATGATAACCCAGATGTTCACTATTAATTAATTGACTAATTAACTAATTAATTAATTAATTGGTTGTCTAAAGAATTAAAACATTCAACAAAATGCAGCTCAGCATCCCCTTTAGTCTCTCCTTCTTCCGGAGCCCAGCGGCGAGAAATATTTTGTTTGAATAGAAGAAGACAGACATAGAGAAAGAAATTTACTCTGTTAATAGATACAGAGACAAACTTTCTTTGAATAGAAGAAAACGGAGGCAGAGACAGAAAGCCACTTAGTTAAATAGACACAGGCAGGTCCTGTCTGATTAGGAGACAGCGAGACAGAGAACGGAATCTCCGTTTCCCAATAGCTTCTGTCTATGGAGACAGAGACAGAGAAAGATTCTGTATGAATAGGAGGAGACACAGACAGGGTAGGGAAATGGAGACAGAAGGGGGTAGATATTCAGCCTGAAGAGAAGCAGAGGGAGACAGATCCTGTCTGTAGACGAAACAGAGACAGAAAGAAAAAAAGAGACAGACGCGGTCCGAAGAGGAGGCAGCGAAAGAGACAGAAAATTAATTCGGTGAAGAGACAGAGACAGATTCTGTCTAAAGGGGTGACAGAGACAAATGTTTTGTCTAAAGTACAGGAGACAGAGAAAGACACAGAGACAGAGACAGACTCCGTCGAATGAAAGGGAGGCAGAGACACATTCTGTTTGAAGCGGAGGAGACAGAGAAAGAGTCTGTCTAAAGAAGAGGGAGGGAAATAAACATATTCTGCCTCAAGAGGATACAGAGATAGCCACAGAGACAGATGTTGTCTAAAGAGAATGAAACAGAGACACAGAGAGGTTCTGTTTAAAAGGGAGACAGAGACAGAGACAAAGATAAATCTTTCTATGCAGGCAGAGACCGAAACAATTTCCCCAAGGGAGAGGGAGAAGGCAGCAAGAACGAATTCTGTCTAGGAAGCCAGAGACAGACACAGAAGAGACAAAGACAGATACATATTTTGTCTATGGAAATAGAAGCAAGGAGATATTATGTCGATGGAGACAGAAACATCAGCAGACTCCGTCAGAAGAGACAGAGGCAGATCTCCCTTAAGGAGATAGCGACAGATACAGAGATTCTGTTTAAATATGAGGAGACAGAGACAGGCGTAGATCCTGGTTAATGAGACAAAGAAACGGAAGCAGAGACAGAGACAGATCCTATCTGAGGAGACAGAGACAGAGGCAGAGGTTCTCTAAGGAGACAGAGACATATGGGGATTTCGTCTAAGGAGACAGATGAAAACGCAGAGTCTCTCTACGGAGACAGAGACCGTGGCATATTACGTCTATGGAGAGCGACAGAGACGCAAGAGGAACACGCTTCCTGTACGGAGACAGAGACAGAGAGACAGCCAGAGACAGAGGCGCTGTTTGGCGGCATAGTGTTAGATGCTGTTCAGCCAAGGAGACAGAAACAAAGGTAGATTCTGGCGAAGGATGCTGTGGCACAGAGACACTCTTTCTAAAGCATAGGAGACAGAGACAGTTTCTGTGTACGAGACGGAGACGGAGAGACAAGGATTGATTCGGTTTAGGGAAGCATGGGTCTATGGAGACATTGTTAGATTTTACTTAGAGACAGAGACAGAAATGCAAGCATATTTTGTCTGAGGAGACAGAGCCCGATCCTTGCTGCAAACCCCTCACGTGCATTCATTCATAAAACCCACGCCCTCCTCTACCATCTGATGCATGCATTGACACCGTAGGAAATTGTTTTCGTAGGCTTCTGTGGCTTCTAGAATCCAAGTGCTGAAGGAGGATACACCCAACCACATCAGACGGAGCTTGCCTCTGTCTGCGCAGCTGACAGCTTACACCCCTGCTGTTGCTGCTGTTGTTGCTGCTGCAGATGTTGTTGTTGCTGCTGCTGCAGCTGATCAGAGAGTATTTGAAAACACCTGCTGAGGACTTTCCTTTTTTAAATATGTTTGCAGGTGCATGCGCCGTTAAGGGTTTAGGGCATGAATCTAAGCACCTTTATGACAACTCCAGATTAAATACTAATAGACAAACCAACCAATGCACAATCATGACAGCACGCTTCCTTCAATTGCTTGCATATACACCTATCCGCATGCGCTTAGAATTACAACTTATTTTACTTTGCCTTCAACGAAGCAATAACAGAATGGAAGAATAACTCGATGGCAGTGCAGTAGCAGTGACAGCAGCACCCGCTGCAGCAGGAACTGCTGAAGCAGCAGCAGCAACAGTAGCAGGAGAAGCATCCACTCTATCAGAAGAAGGGAAAGGAGGCCTATGAAGGTTATTTAGGTGGGTCGAAGACTGAAGAATCGTTGGCTCCCCTCTTCGCCATTCAAGCTATGCACCGCTGATCTCGGAAACCCCAACGACCATTCGGTTTACCTTTCGTTGTTTATTTATCCTACAACTGTTTCTGAAAGCTTAATTCGCTTTATTACTTTTGAAGAAGAAGCCTAGTAGTATGTACGACTAATGCCACATGCAGGCAGTCTCCGCAGATGAAGGCAAAAGGAGAGATTTTACTGTACACCTTCAAACCCACTACGCCGTTGTCTCCTTTGGGGTGTTCACTAATTGTTTTTACTTCAACACAACTTCTGGAGCAATAGCAGCAACAGCAGCAGGAACGGTTTCGTTGCTGGGCCTGAGGCTGCCAAAATTTACCCCACTAAATGTACGAAAGTTTGGGTATTGACTTCATTTGTTTAAGAAATACATTTTCTGAATAGAAGCAAAAAAGGAGGTGAACATAGAGGTGACAATATAATGCAGTGGGATGTATGGGCTTCTAAGACAGCGAAAACACTATCCTGTTTCACTCTAAAACAGCAAAGAAAGGCAGGAATAGCGAAACTCAGGGCTTCCCATTTGTTGGCAACTCACGCAAAATTCTGTTTGCTTTCTACGGAAGAACAAAGCAAGCAACTAGCACCGCCTGAGGCGAAAATACGACGGTTCTAATGTATGTGCGTGTGGCATTGTGTATGTTCAGTATACATTGATAAATTCTCTTTGTTGCAGAAAATAAATAAAACGAAGGCTAAAGGCAGTGGGGGAGTAGAACAACCAAAAAGGAACGGGGCTGCAAATTCCTTTCCTTCTTTCTGTCCTTCCCTTTGGGTTTTCATACATCATTTGTCTTTATTTGCTTGTTAGTGCTGCGCTATGGTTTGCTGAAACACTTCTCAAGCAGTTGCTTTAGTTTTTCATGGGCTACCTTCCAAGCTCTCTTCTTCTGTTGAACCACCACCCAACAAATCTTCCCTGTCGCTGCCGCTCCAAAGACTTCCTTCGGATGAGGTATAGGAGTCAGTATCTGAATATGAATCCGTTCGGTCTCCTTCGGCCTGTCGTCTTAATCTCCTTTGTCTCTTTTCCTCTTCGCGTTGCAGCCTTCGTTGTTCTTTCCTGCGAGCTCGTCTTTCCCGCCTTTGCTTCCACCAGCTGCGAAGCTTGTCGAGCTGCAAGAAACTGCCGTCACTTTTTTCCAGTGTTGTTTGACCGTTCCTATATTCGCTCATATCTGATATTTTTTTTGTATTTTCCTCCAGTTGCGACATACCTCCCTCCCCGAGTTCCTCTGCTTCTTCCGAATCGTCTGAGAGGAGACCCACAGCCTTTAACGCTCCACTGGAGACCGAAGGCCCTCCTTTCAAAGAGTCTGTTGCTTTCATCTCGGCTAGAGAATTTTGAGAGAAGCTTGGCGGGCCTTCAGTAAGTGATTCATCTTCGTTAATCTCCCACCCGCCGTCATCTGCAGGCGACAAGGACTGATTAAAGTCGTATGCCGCAGGAGATAAAGACAGACCCAAGCGAACGGAAAGCGAACGAAGAGGCAAATCAGAGAAAGTGACAAAAGTAACCAACAGAGCCGGACCCCCCAGGATGTTGATCTTCATTTTGTTGAAAGGCTTAAAGAACGGCGGCTGACCAATGGAGTTTGAGAGACTGCCTTGTTTTTGTGTTGGAGAGTCAAGCCAAGCTTTTGGGTTATTTACTAAGTTTAGTAATATTTAGTGATTAAAACTCACTAGCTGCAAATAGAAACAAACGCCAAAACCTGGAGGCAGTAGTCAGCCAGCTACGCGATCACTCGACTTAAACAGTTGGGTAAGGCTCAGCTGCAGCTGGGCAGCGCGCCTGTGGCTGTTTCCTGCGCTTCATTGGATTATTTTTAAAAGGATAATATTTTTCCTTGACACAATGTAAAAATCACTTTTATAAAGAAAAAGAGACGTAATCAAATGTGCTGGAAATTTTCTCCCTAGCATTCCTTCATCAGCCGCAGCACGGCGGCGACGGTCACCTCGACGCCGGCTCCAGCTGTGAAATGCGGTACAAACGCAGTCAAGAATAATGCAAATACGTTTAATACACAAAAGGAGTTTTGGATTTAGCTTATTTCTTGCAAAGATACTCAGCGAGAAGAGTACTACACGGGTTTTCTTCCCGCCGACTGGGCGATGCGATCTTCACGCTTTACTGCGCTGCACGCGTGCGCCTTCGGCCCAAAAGAGGGGAGTGAAGATTTGCACAAATGGAAATAATGAGTCCCAAAAACAAAACAAAGAAATAACGAAAAGAATGTTCCATTTGCACACGTGCGGTTTGTCGGGGGCTGGTTGTCGTTGTCTCCACGCACTACGCGTGGTCTTCGGTTCACACGCCCTTGCATGCAGCTGTTTTGGTCGCGATTGAGCACTAAATAATAAGAATAACAATAATCATTGGAAACAAATGCCGAGAATGTTTGCAAAAACAGAAGTGGAGTAATAAGGCAACGCAGAATGGCGAAAGGAGAGTCCTGCAATTTGCAATGCCACTAGATGCGGTTGCAGTTGTTGGGCGTTCTGTTTGGTGCATGGTACAAAAGCAAAGACAAAGGAGCCGAGCAAATAAACTTGAACATATTCTACATTGTTTCTTCAAATGCTTGCATGCACCGTTTAGACGACCTCCAAATGGTAATGCCGGTTTTTAAACAGATCGATACATTCAGTTTGTCGACTACTTGAACCCCACGCATGAAACCTAGCCTTTGTAGCTCCAACACGTAGACCTCTCAGCCTAGTCTTGACACACAAAACTAAAAGGGTTTGGGTTCTGTTGCCTACAAGAGGAAGTGAACAAAACAAACCGACAATTAAAATGGGGCAAACGAGCAAAATCAACCAAATCAAATACATCCCCATTCATTCGATTGATTCGCCTCGTCCGTCTCCGTGTAACTGCGCACCAGAAGAGAGCGTCTTCGTCACTGTAGAAATTCGCCTCTAGTTAAAAAGAATTACGTGGTTTTTAAAGAGTATATTTTGGAGACAGTTTTACCCAATGCTCAGCGGTCTATTCGGAGGATGCTTCAGCCGCCTGGTTGCCAATAGTCTTCGCATCTTTATCTCCTCTTCCCTTTTTTCAACTGCCTCTCCTTCCCTCCCTTCTTGCTTCTTTTTCCTTTCATTCATTTTAGCTCTTGACTGTTGCTCAATACTACATAATATTGGAAGAAACTCGAAAGATTCGGTGGGGGAAAATGCCCGTGGGTCTCCCAGCGAGCCATTGAGGCGCAGAGGCACGCAGATCATTATTTTTCTAACATACAGCAGTTAAAAATGATATTTCTTATATGGCCACACTTTGAACGGCGGACAGGCACGAAGGCGAACTCTGCCGAGAAAGAAGACAGAGTTCAGGGATTTCCTCGCGAACCCTCACGAACCCAGGAGGAGCTCAACGAAGCCAGGAAATGGCACCGCAACGAGCCGCCAAAGCTCCAAATCTTCTCATAGAAAGTTGAATTAAATTTAAGTTTTTTGAAGAGCTATTTCTATAAAATGCAGCAGAAACTATGGAAGAGCCCCTGAGTTTCCTCTTGTGCTCCAGAAGCGGCGGGTGCAAAAATACAGCGTGGAGTTGCCAGGAAGTGGGCGAAGAGGCCATCCAAGAGTCAGTGTATGACCTTTAAAACGGAGAAACACGTTTAGTCGATGGCCATTCATGACACAACAATGCATCAAAATAATCAAGCGCGATGATCGCCGCACCCCACAACACCTTGCAGGCGTCCAGCTGCAGATTCCCCAGGGAATGTCTCCCCCGAAACGGGGCCTCTTTCCCTTGAATATGCAGGATTTGCTAAATTCCCAAGTAAAAATTACCCTTTTCACTTAAGTTGTACAGACGGGAGGGAGATTTAGCACAAAGGGAGCGCGGGACCGCGCTCAGGGCAGGCTCCCGAAACCCCGGTGTCCTATTGACTACAGTTCGGCGGCAACAAATCACCAGGGCCCGGGTTTAAAATAACGTCGACTTCTAAATAAATATTATTATAAGTTTACTCGCATGTAGATCAACCAAATGGAACAAACATTTTAACTCCGGGACGTACTTCAATTCGCTGCCGAGACACCGGCCCACTGGGCGCGGAGACAGCTGGTCGGCGCGGAAGAAAAGGCATTTTTTTGGCAAAATAAACACCCATCCTTAATTGAAACATTTAAATAAAATAATTCTGCATGTCATACTATTTTAAATAAGTTTTTTTCCGGTAGATACCATTTTCAACCGCCGCTTCTGCGGGGATGGAGACCAGGCAGAGCCGGCCGAAGCAAGGGCTGTAGATCACCCGCTTCGGCGAGCTCGGCACCCGTCTTTGTAGCAGTTGGTTGTTTCACTTCGTTTTCATTTTTTAAACTGCTTTGTTTTCGTCGAGAAGTAGTTGACGATTTTCCTGCTGGCGGCTCATTCCTTCCCTGTGGCCTCTCCCACCCCCCTGTGTGTCTGCACTGCGCCTCCACGAAGCGCGAAGGCCGCGGGAAGAACCATGGCGAAGAAGTTGTTTTTATCGGTACCCTTTGGGGCCGTAGTTCTGTCTTCCGTTTTATTTTCATATTCTTTCGCTATCTATCTGCGAGCTGCAAGGGATGTTCCCTCCAAAGGAGAAGGAGCCAGCCTCCTCGGTCAGCCTTCTCTGCCCGCAAGAGAAGAGTTCGGACTTCCCTCCCCTTCGCACCCCAGCTTCTTGCAAGCAAGGTTTCACTTTCCCCGTAAGTCGAAAAAAGGTAAGCGCAGTGTCACGAAGCCCCCTCCCCCCACTCCGGACCCCGCCGCTTTTCCTCCCGACGTGGGTCCACTGCCCTGCGCAGATGAAGAAGAGAAGAGGCGGTCGAATAATAGACTCCCTGCAACCCCCTCTGAAGCTGTCCCCCCAGGTCCACCGGTTCCTGGGGGTGACCCTGAAGGTTTTGGAACCGTCGGAAAAAGAAGAAGCGTAAGGAGGCCAAGCTTCCGCGGGCCACTGTTTAAGCCGGACAGCGGCAGGGATGACAGAGGAGAACAGTCCCCAGCACAAGAACCGACAAATTCACCGGAAGGCATACCTTTCGGTGGAGGTGCCGGAGCAGCAGGTGCAGAAACAGCAGAAGGTGGGGCATCTGGTGTAGGAACGACTCCTCAGGGCTCTCCAGAGTTCCCCTTTGAAGATACAAGAAGAAGGTTGGGAGCGCTGCTTGGCGGTCCAGGGCAACAGCAAAGTTTCCCTCCAGCTGGAGTAACACAGCCACCTGCGCAGCAAGCCGGTACATCTGGACCCACCGTGGGGACAAGGAGACCAACAGGACAGCCAGGAGGGCCGGGAATGCCACAAAGGCCAAGAACTGGTGCAGGGGACCCGCAACGATATTCCATGCCAGTGGCCCCTACGGGTGGGTCTTGGGGGGCAGCAGCAGGGAGCGACAGCACGAGACCGAGATCAGTCATGGATCCTGGAAGTCCTGAGACTGCACCCTTTGGCGATAGGCAAAGAAGGTTGCAAGAGTTACTAGGCGGTCGTGGGGGTCAATGAGGTGACACTGCATCTGGACGAACACAGCTATGATCGCTGCCAGCACCTTCCATGGGACCCCAGAAGGGGCCTCTGCCGAGCATCTCCAATCGTTCCTCCGGTCCTTGAGGGCCTCCTCCTGCGCCTTCCAAGAAGCATCAAAAGCCAAAATAGTTATCTGAAGGCTGAGGATAACCCGAAGTATCTTGTGCGTTTTCAGTCGTACAGGCAAGCTAGCAAGAAGCAAGTCCTCTGGAGAGGCGCAACGTTTCGTGCCCCATTCGCGGCCAAGCCAACAGCCGCAGCAGTGGACATAAACTCGCTACGCTGTAGCGCGATGAAACTCAAAACAAGGAACACGGCGTATTCCTGAAGGCCGAAAAATACCTATGAATGGATGTACATACATGCATGCACTCAAATATGTGCAACGTACGCGTAAATATACATAAATATACGCAATATGCATACAAGATATATATATATATATATATATATATATATATATATTATGCATGTCTTTGCGGATGTGCATATATATGCACATCATATATAAGGGTATATATATTTATCTATATACGTATATGCGCATGTACATGTATGTATACATAAACCTACGTACAGGTAATAACTGCATTGTACAGCATCTTGTAGAACTTGTGCGAGTATCGCTTAGGTGCAGGCATTGTACAGCACTTCGTAGAACTTGTGGGAATATCGCGGTGAACCGCATAAAGGTAATGTTTTCAAACTGAAGCTTGCAAATGAATTCGCTTGTTAATAAGATGAATTAGTTCCTTTGTTTTTTCTCATCCGCAGCGTGCTTGCATCGTTGTCCGCAGAGACGTCTGTTTTGAGAAAAAACCAGGCGTCTTTATTTTCAGCAATAGTAATCTCAACGACGACTATTTATTTCGACCGATTATTTATGAAAGCATGGCTTATTTTCTTTTTCCAATGATAGTTTATTCCTTCCAAATGTGCATATAAATTGTATAGAAATGCGTTTATTAGCTGAGACCGTAAAAAGCAGTGTTTTGCTATCCATTCTAACAACATTTATTTATAGTAAAAACACTTAGCCATTTGAACGACAATTGTTTGTCCTGGAAACAACCATTTATTTTAACAGCAGGTATTTACTTTAACGACAGTTACTTATTTGAGCAGCATTTGCCTTTTTAAACATTAGTTGTCTATTTCAGCAAAGGTTCATTTTAACAACAACTTCTTACTTGGTTAATACTGATTACGTGAACAGTTGTTGATGTTCATCAGCAACATGGAAACGCTCATGCACGCATCTTTCAACAGGGGGTTTTGTTTTTCTTTGGTCCTTCTACGAAGGGGAGGAAACGAAGTCAGGCCGCTGTAGCAGCAGCACACAATGGGGCAGCGGCATTATTCAATACCGTGTTGCCGTTGTTTTTTTCAGGAGCTGTTGCTCATCATGTGCACTTCGGCAGGTTTCCTGCTGTTCCACGGCTATAAGGAACTGCTGCTGATGTATCTCGATGAAGGCACGCTACATCGTAAAAGAGTAGGAGGGCTGTCTATAGCTTTTCTAAGGCTCCCCAACGAACAATCGGTGGCATCCTGCAGCTGTTGCTGCTGCTCCTTGTGCATCTAGAATTGCTGAGCGGATTCGGTGACTCTACTGTTTACCAGCCAAACTTCACTTTCCCTTTGGACAACAATACAAAAAGGGAAAGGGAACCGCCGCCAATCCAATTCGAAGAGGACTCCAAAAGCCCGTGTACCAGCACATGCTGCTGCTTCTTGCAGCCCCTGTTCAGGCTGCTGCTGCTGGAACGGCAGTACAAGAATTACGTTTTCTCTTCACCGCAAGTGCAGCTGGCAGTGGCGGCTGAGGCAGTTGCCGTCGTGGGGGCTGTTGCTACTGTTGCTGCTGCTGCAGCCGCTCCCAGTGTTCCTCACCCACAGCTGTCACTGCAGCAGCAGCGAGTTACTGTGCGCAGGTTGAACCATGCAGAGGAAGATCGCGCTTTTGGTTCCTACCTCATATTATCGTCACCCTGCACCCCCGTCATCGCATTTATTTGCAATTGTTGAACTTGCTGTTTCTTGCACAATGCGAGAGAAGACAAATTTAAAACTGAGTACATAGATTCCCAGCCAGTTGCTTTGTCTGTAGAGCCCTTTGCAGGCATTACTCTGGCGTTGGTTGCTTGCTGTCGGGCTGCAAATTATAATGTCGAGTTCGAAACAACTGGATCCACTTACATTTCTAAATCTTACCCAAAGCGTAACTACAAATGTATGCCCTCAACCATACACTTCCAGCTCATACCCTTTAACCCCGACTTGATAAACGACTGAAAGGCTTTGGCGTTCAATAGCTGAACAAGAAACCAAAGAAACAAAACAAACAATTCAAGCTAAGCAAACAAATTATCGTACGATCGATAGATTCGTCAGAAAATGCACAGCGTTTCGTCCCTCAACTAAATCACTATATCACCAATTTGTAGCTTTTCCTGGACTACTAGGCAGGCAAACTAACGTTTTGATCAAAGCTAAACTGTCCAAAGGAAGAATGCTCGAGCTACCGGGCTTCGATCTGCGCTTCCTTAGAATGATCTGTTCGACTCTCGTACATGCACTTCTACTCGCGTGCAGACTGCCTAGCAAGGGCAGAGTAAGTGTTCAACAATTGCCATTAGTATAAGCGCATAAGGCGAGGGAGTATTGGTGCGGCTGGTCGTGGAGTTGTCTTGCGCCGCTATTTGCAACAAGGAGTACAACGCCTTATATCAGGCCACCCTCTCCCAAACTCTCTACAGGGCTCTGGGCCGCTTTGCACAGGACGCCTGAAGGCGGGGGAGGAGGCCATCTGTTTTCCGGGAAAGTATTTCTCAACTCTTTAATTCCACTGCCGCTTGTGACGTTTCTCAGCTAAGGTTGAGGACCCTGGCTATACTTTATAACACCGCACGTGCGCTCAGTGAACCTGAGCAATAATCAGACTGGTCAGGGCATAGCAGTAACTAGACGCGAAGGCTCTTGCAAGGACAAAACCATCTCGATATTTTTACCAAAATCTGTGTCAAATTCTCATCCCCATCTCCCCTCGCACATTAAGGATAGACACGGTGGGGAAGGTGCCAAGGGGTAAAACCCCCGTCGTTTAAACAAACGTTGTATCTGCACTCCATTCTAAAGAGTGTATTTCTATAGCAAAACCAGCTCGTTTGAGAATGCCTCCGCTTTCCCAACTTCCCAGATATGGCGAACACCGTGATGCATGGAAATGAAGAGTTTCCTTTGTTCTCTCGTGTTGACCTTCCTTCAAATAAAGGAGTCGCTAGTGGCCCCGTACAGCTGCTACTAGCAGCTTCTCTGTTCAAAGGAGAAGCACTACGGTTGTGGCTAAAGCTAAGGCAATGGTACCACCTGCGTGTAGAAGATACAAAGCATGGAAGCTTCCCGACATCCACTGTGATGTACGCTCATTTCAGGGTCGCAAATGGAACAGGCTTTGGCAGAGATGAGAACGCCAACACAAAGCAAGATATCTAGAGAGCCCTACACCGGGAAGGTGCAGCCCCTGTTGAGCAGCAGTTCCATTCCTTAGCCTTAGCTGCGCACCGTCGCAAGCGGTAGTGGAGTTGCGGGCTCAAGGTAGGCGCTCCCAAAGCAAATATGGCCCCCCACCTGCTTCCCTAGACATTCTTAGCCCATGGGCCAAAGAGCCTGTGCCTGGTGAGGGAAGGAGGCGACAACCCGTGAGATATGACGCACCGACAACTCCCACGCCTAAGTTCCCTTAGCCGCGTGCACTAACAATGTAAAGAATTGTTAAATAGTTAGTTACCATCCGTGCAAATTTGTGCGCAATAGTAAACGAAAGGATATGGACCGCGGACCCTACCACAGACGGAGAGACAGGCAGGCCGGCGGTCGGCCGGCTATGCCGAAGCGGGTTATCTTTCCCGAACATATAGGTGTCTTCCTCTTAAATTCTGGATTAGAATAATTTTGACGAATTAGGCTGCATGGTGGGAGGGGGGGAATTTGGGTTAAAAAGCGCGCAGGGCGCCCTTCAGCTCGGGCTTCAGAAGTCCGGGCGTAGTGAACAGCTCTCACGCACGGGTGTTACTAAGTGGAACCCTTTACACACCTATTTTGGCGCACACCCTATATCTATCGCTACACTCAGCGAATCTTCGCCTGATTAACCAGAAACACCGGCAGAACCCTTAAAAGCACATTCGCGTCTCTTAATCTTGAAAAGAAAAATCAAGAATAATGGAACTCCCCTCGTGGCGCCTTCGCGGGCCGGTGCCCAGGCGGCAGTGCCAACCTCACAACCTGGGGTCCTTGCCGAGCAGCCTTAGCCTCAAGGCCTCCTTTCCTACCTAATGTTACTTGATCAATTTCTATTGGAATTTTATTTTTTACTCTTCCCGCTCGACCGGCTTCTAGAGGGCCGATTTGATCCTCATTGTAGTGCCGGTGCACTACAATGTGATCGGTCCTCTATCAGGCGTCCACCCAATCTCAGTTCGGCAAAAATAAATGACGGTTACAGAGTAATTCCAAAAAATACATGCTTAACATCGCATCATATTATGTTTTGTTATATCATATTTCTATCTTCTTTGGAGTGGACCGAGACGTTCATAGAGTGAACCCACAGCATTCAACACGGTGGGGACCGGCCCGGTCGGCGTGAGGACCGGTGGTCAGTAGGCAGGAACAGAAGATCATCCACCGAAATAGGGCTCCAAACCAAATTAATGCAAAATGCAAAATTAATTTAATGTCTTAAATTATTATTAATTAATTAATAGCAATCTGGTTCTTTTTTTAGGCAATAGGGGAAAATTAAACTCCGTTTCTGCTGGATGGCGAGGCAGAGGAGGCCGCAGCGGATTACCTACGGAGCGCGCCGGATATCTCGCGCGTCTCTGGGCTCGGCGTTCACCTTTTCACCATTTTGTTGTTATATTTACCTCATTCACTTCCATAGTTGTTTTGATTGTATGTGTAAATACTTGGGGATTTTCTTTTTGCTGGCGCATTCCGGCCTACAGGCCTGTCTCCTTTCCCTGTGCACTTCTCCGCCAGCAAGGCTGCGGGCAGGAACATGGCGAGAAAGTTGCTCTTATCCGTCCCAGTTGGGGCATTAGTTTTCTCGTTTGATTCCTTCCCTTCTTCTGCAGCTCTTTACCTGCGAGCTGCACATATAGCGCCCGCCTCAGGAGACGATGCCAACCACAGGCAACCCTACCTCATAGGCGGCTTCGGCCTTCCCTCGTCCTCACACTCCAGCTTTCTGCAAAAAAAATTATTTGGGAAAAAGAGAAAGGGAAATGAAGGAAGCGTACCGTGGCCATCTGACCAGACTCGGTCCTTCGTCAGAGGTAGCTCATCAGACGGCCCCTCCACTGGCTCGCAACAAGAAGAGACGACGGGACCTGCAGATCCCTTTGCGGATATCTTTGCAGGGCCATCAGGCAATTCGGGTGAGCCGAGAGACCCAGAGGGTACTGCTGGCATTCGAAGAGGAAGAAGAGGACGAGGAGGAGGCGTTCACATCGGCCCGGTGACGGTGGGAAGCACCATTCGGAAAGGAGCAGACGCCTTCCAGGGAAGGAAGGGGGATCAAGGGGGACAAATTCCAATTAACAGACCAAGATACACACCTGGAGGCAAACCCATACAATCACAGGAAGGGTTAGATCCACCGACCCCTCGGCCGTCGAGTGGTCCAAAGTTCCCTCAAGGTGCAGGAGGACCAGCACCAGGTGCAGACGGCGGTCCTCTGCCAAGTGGGCATGCTCTAAAAGATGGATACTACCTTGTTGGTGCTCCCAGTGGAAACTCGACTGCAGCAGCAGAAGTAGGAGGTGGCGCGGGAAGGGGCCCAGGGCAGGGTTCTCCAGTGCCTCCGCCTGTCCCTCCACGTGACCCATTACCACCACTGCCTCCACGAAGAAGTCCTGACCCACGGAGGAATGGGCCTGTCTGGAGAGTTCCTGGTGGTTCACCCACTGAAGGACCCCCTCCTGTTCCGCCTCGAGTGCCGCTTGGGGATGCAGCAAGAGTACGAGGTGGAGCGAGAGGGGGCCCACAGCCTCCTCGAGGGTCTCCAACTTTTCCACCGTTCCCGAGTGGCGTTGACGATTCGGAGAAGGATCCATGGTCCTCGCCTCGCCCTCCACATGGTCCATTTCCAACACTGCCTCCACGACGAAGTCCTGAGTCACGGATGAAGGGGCCTGTGTGGAAAGCTCCTGGTAGTTCACCCACTGAAGGAACCTCTCCTCCTGTCCCTGGAGTGCCGCTTGGAGAGGCAGGAGTACGAGGTAGCGCGGGAGGGGGCCCACAGACTCCTCGAGGGTCTCCAACTTTTCCACCGTTCCCGAGTGGCGTTGACGATTCGGAGAAGGATCCATGGTCCTCGCCTCGCCCTCCACATGGTCCATTTCCAACACTGCCTCCACGACGAAGTCCTGAGTCACGGATGAAGGGGCCTGTGTGGAAAGCTCCTGGTAGTTCACCCACTGAAGGAACCTCTCCTCCTGTCCCTGGAGTGCCGCTTGGAGAGGCAGGAGTACGAGGTAGCGCGGGAGGGGGCCCACTGCCTCCTCGACAGTCTCCTCCAACGTCTCCAACCTCTCCGCAGGAGGCTGATCCGTGGATTCTGAGTGGCCCTTCAGTTGGGGGAATACCAACACCACCTCCACAAGGAACTCCGCCACAAAGTGGGGGGCCTACCTGGACCAGTCCTCCCACGCAAGGCTCTCCTGGTACCCCCAAAAAGCCGCCGAGCCCTAGCAGACATGGTGCCGCAGTAGCGCCTGCAGGGTCTTCTGAATCCTTAGGAGGCACACAGCCACAAGAACAGGACGAGGACTCCGACGAGGGACCCCCAGACTTCATACCACCACCGCCACCACGTAAACCATGAAGTGCTCGCGGGTGCACAATAATGCAGCGTGAAACAAAGGCGGAAAGAACACTGGCTACGTCTTTTATGCATCTGTATATTTATGAGTATATATACATGTATGCTAATACCTATATGTATACATATATCTCCGCACAATACGGTCCAAAGCCAGTGTTGTTAAACATGCCTCTAGAATAGGTTTATTTATTATTTCACTTTAGCAACGTCGTGCCTTCCTCGCAGTCCAAGAGATCCGTCTAGCTCGAGGAAAAAGCAACAGTATAAGTTTCAGTTATACTGTTGCTTCAATAATTGCTATTTTAGGCAAACGATGCTTATTTTAGCAAAAGCTATTTGTTTGTTATTCATTTTGGCGAGCTATTTCGTTTAACAGCTATTCATCTAAACAGCAGTTTCTTGCTTCAACAACACATGTATTTATGCGATAATTACTTATTTAAACGTTTCCTTAGAAGAACTGTCATGTTTTTTGACAACTAGACATCTACTTGGTCGATATTTGTCGGTGAAGAGTTGCTGGTACGCGGGGTACTCTTCCAGGTAAACAGCAAGCATTTGCATTCTAGTAACTACAGAAACAACTATGCATGTGTAGGACTGCTCTCAATTCAACACTGCTCCAATGCTGTGCAGATATTTGTTTCCCTCCGCTTTATACATGCCCATTGTAAACAGCACAAGACTCATGAGGATAATATACATCTATATACATGCACTTACATTTTGAGCACTCCAGAGGAGACCTCGCCTTATCTCCCCACGCATTCAAGGACTACTAGGTAACATGTTTGTCATGAATGATATATTTTAGGCCAGCAGTTCATATTTGTAGTCCGTTAAAATAGTGAACATTTATATGTGTGTATTACAAGATTATACATAACATGCATCATGAAGTGGGAGGCCACTGTGCAGACCCCAGTAGGTTTATCCCCGAAGTAGTCTTCAAGGAAGCATTCGTTGTTAAAAGTTGAATTTTATACATTCACAACATATTCTACATAGGTATAATGCACAGAGTGTAGCACGGAGCTAATGCATCCCTACAAATGCGTTCTTTAGAAACATATTTCAGAGGATGAAAAAAGGAATGCCAACGGGCGACGCGGCTGGCGGCAAATTCCTTCAGAAGTGTCTGGAGACGGCACTAACCAGCTGCCTGAAAAGCAAGCTCCCACAACACACCTCCTCTTGCTTCTTTGGAACTTGGGCTGATGTTTATTTGAAGCAAAGTGAAGCGGCAGCTATAATATCGAGGGCACGTATTTACTGCAGTGCAAGTCGCTGCGCTAATGAGCTCCTTGTCCTTGTCTCCTGCAGACTACAATACATCGGCGTCACTACAGCAAAGCATTTGCTCAAAAAAAGAAGGCAAAAAGGGAAACAGCCTAGCTAACTGCCTGCGCGCTGCATGCACCGCCGGTTTTAAATTCGCACCAAAAGCCCCAAAACGTCAAACAGAACCGAAAAAATCGTAACCTGCACCTATCAACTCCATATACATGCATGCATACACTCATATACATCAGTATATATATATATATATATATATATATATATATATATATTACCAGGCATGCAAACAAGGGGGATATGCGTGCGTGCAAAAAGGGCCATATGAGTGCATTAAAATCTGAGTGCATGCACGTAAGTTGTTGCATGCATGCAACAACTGCATTTGCATCTATGCATGCATCAGTGCATGCATGCACATCGCAGATGGATTCATCCACTTTGCCCCTGAGCGAATGCAGCCTTCAAAAGCAGCATGCATGCACGCCACGCATGCATACGTGCATGAAACACACGCACGCATGCAACCAATGCATGCATGGTGTTCCCTGTGAGTTTTGCTACGGGGAGGTCGAATAGGCGCCCCAAGAGCTCTTTTGGGTATACGGCCAGTGTAAAAACTTGAAATTCTGTTTGCCAACCACAGACAAAACAAAATGAATAAGCATAAAGCGGCAAGCTGAAACAAAGCCGGCTGGCCTTCCGCTGCAGCGTCTTCAGCAGAAGCGGAAAGCAGCAGTTCTGCACTGGATGCATGCATGCGCAGATGCAAGGATGCATGTTTGCCCTGCAGCCACAGAGTCATGATTCATATATTCCCTTCTGCTGTTCTGCATGCACAAGACGAAGGAGCCGTGCATGCAGCAACCAGCCTCAACAGTTGTGGGTACAAGTCCTCCGCTCTATGTTTCCCCCAGCCAAAGTCCAGGTGGCCGAAGCCCTCAACAACGTGTAAATGCAGGTTCTCCTTCCCAATGCACCTTTTCAAATACTCCGCACTAGCCTCTGCATGCAGCCCCAAACACACGCAACAAAGACAGGGACTGCACAAATCAATTAAACAGCTAGATTTGTGGCCTCCTAGCTTCGCAACTAGATGAACTATTACATAACGGAGCAGCTCGGGGGCGAATGAGCAGAAGACCAGCTGGATGCACAGCCTCCTAGCTAACTTACCTAGAGGGCTAAACTAGCAGTTAACTAGCCCAGACGGGCAGCCTCCTAACTAGCTAGCCACGTTTCCAATCTGCTACTGTAGCCACTGCAGCTGACCTGGCTGCACTAGGTTGTCTTGGGCCCCAAGGAAGGCGTACAAAAAACTCGAAATTCTCTCCAGCGGATACCGGCCCCTCACTACGTCCACACCTGGGAGGGCAGCACACTCCTGCTGCTGCTCCTGCTTCTCCTCCTGCTGCTCCTGTTGCTGTTGCTGCTGCCATTCGTTGCGCTGAGGCGTTGCGTTCTCCAGCAGCTGAGCCAACCACGTAGCGTCGCTGGATTCCGCCGGAGAAGATGAAGGCGACAGAAGAGAAGATGCAAGCACCGCAGAACCAGGAGACAACGAAGACAAAGGCTCGCCGCTGTTCAGCTGCTGCATCCAATGGGCAAAATTCTGCCGCGAGGTACCCCCTGCAGCAACACCAGCAGCAGCAGCAGCAGCAACACAGCGAAACAGAGGTCCCAGGTTTTTTCACTGCCGGCCTCCGAACACGGATCGGTGTTTCAACTGCACGCAGCACAGCTGCATGGGAGCAGTAACAGCAGCAGAAGCAGCAGCAAGATTGGTGCAGTTACCGGAAGGCGTATGGGCGAAGTTGAGGAATAGTTGCTGCTGCTGGAGGGGCGTGTTGTAGAAGCGCATGCCTCCTCTTTTTCCTGAACCGACAATTGCATTACCTGCTGTACTCAGCAGCCGCTCCGGAATAAAACGTACAAAAAACTTCAGCGCCTGTAGCAGCAGCGTGGGATGCCGCATCCCCAGCAGCAGCAGCACCCGAGCAGAGTACGGCAGCTGCTGCAGCGGCTGCAGGATTAAAGGAGGTGAAAACAACACTGCACGCCGCAGAAGCAATCCCAAAGAAGGAGAAGAAGAAAGGGCTATCAACAACTGCGCTGCCCCCTGCGACTGGCCGATAGCCACCAGCCCACAGCCAAACGCGCTTTTGGTCTTAATGCTGCAGCTGTCGCTGACACTGCTGCTGTTGCTATTGGTGCTGCTCGTAGCAGCAGCCAGCATAGCAGCGCGGCGCCTGTTGAGGGTTTGTGAATGCTGTGCGATATACTGGAGTTGGGCAGGGAGGTCGAAAAGCGCCATCTCTTGAAAGGACCAGGAACCCGAGGCAAAAGAAGCAGAAAAAGCAAAAGGAGGGCTTTTGCTGCTAGCACCACTGCGAATCCTGGGGAGCCACCTACTGGTATTGTTGCTGTGTTCATCGTCATTCCAACCCACTTTGGCTCCACAGTCACCCCAACGCGACTCCTTGGGGGAGGTGCTCTTTCTGTTGCATGCAAAGGCTGCTGTGCCGGTTTGCTGCTGCCTTGCTGCACCCCTGCCTGCTGCACCAGCACCAGCTCGCAGCAGTGGCTGCCCCTCCTCTCTGCGGCTGCCCATGCAGGGGCATGCGCATGCATCTCTGAGAGAGCAATCACCCCTACAATCCCCACAGCTGCGAAGAGAATGCAGCACGTCATCGCTGCTGAAGCAACTAGCAAGGCATCCTGCTGCTGCTGCTGGTGCAGGCGCTGTACCTGGTGCCGGTGTGGCGGCTGTTGCTGCAAGAGATGCTGAAGGCGAAGGCATATTTACACCTCCATCGCTCTCTGCGAAAGCTCTAGCAGATGAAGACAACGCTGTAGACAGTTCAGACTCAGAAAGAGTTCGATTAAATGGCTGTTGCTGCTGCTCCTGTTGCTCTTCCTCCTGACTGGAGTTACCAAAGTTGGTAGGGTTTTGGCTCCCCCAGTGCATGTTCAGCAGCAAGGCAGAAGCTTGCATGCATGCGTCCTTCAAAAGGCGGTTTTGTTCTTCTTGGGACTTTCCTCGGAGAGAAGGAAAGGCAGTCAGGCCGCTGCATCGGCAGCAGACAATGGAGCAGCAGTCCCCTTCCACTTCGTATTGCTCTTTCTGCTGCAGAAGTTGCTGGAGGTGGTGCTGCTGCTGCTCGTCGTCGTTTCGGTGCGTTTGCTGCTGCTCCTGGGCTCTAAGGAACTGCTGCTGCTTCTCCTGGATGAAGGCGTGCAGGGTTGCTAATGAGTAAGAAGGGTATCTATCGTCTTCCTGCAGCTCCCCCGACAAAAAACCGGAGGCATCCTGCTGCTGCTCCTGCTGCTGTTGTTGCTGCGGCAGTTGTTGTTGCTGCTGCTGCTGTTTGTGAGCGGAGAGCTCCCGTGTGTATTCATTTCCTCTGCTGTTCACCAGCCAGACTTCGCCTCCTCTTTGGGCAGCAATAAAAGGAAGGGAAAGGAAACCACCGCTAATCCAATTCAAAGATGACTCCAACAACCCGTGCACAAACACAAACACCTGCCCCCTGCAGTCCCCGTCCAGGCTGTTGCTACTGCTGCTGCTCCCACCAATGGTTAGTGGTGGTGCTGTTGCTGGAAATGCAGCAACGGTGTCGTAGGACCCTTTGGGTGCAATACTGCTGGCATTGGCGAGTGCTGCGTTTGCTGGTGATCGTGCTGCTTCTTCTGCTGTTGTTCCTGCTACTGGTGCTGCTGCTGCAGTTCCTCCCAGCACCTCGCATCCACAGTCGTCTGTGCAGCACCAGCGAGTGACTCTGCGCAGGAGATAGAAATGCACCTCGTAGCCGTCTGTTGTACGTATGCTGTGTCTTTCTGCTTTGAACTGGCCGCCACTCAAGGTGTGCGTATACCGTTCCATCAGGTCTGGGCAGAAGCGACGCAGCAGCTGCTGCCGCTGCAGCCGCAGCAGCAACAACAGCATGCTCTGCAAGCTCTCTCGCATCAGCGCGCTGAACCTGTCTGCAAGCCACCCTCCCCCAAACAAGTTCACCAGGCCCCCCACAACTCCTCCCAGGTCAGGCAGTGCACACAAGACTGTTGACGCAGGAGCGGAAGTCGCTGCCGCAGCGGTGGCTTCATCCTCGCCTCCCTCCTCCACGGATTCACAGTCAGGCTCGTCTCTCACCTTCGCGGGCGGCTGCTGCTGCTGGCCCTCGCGAAAAAGCGGGAGCTGCGAAGCTTGCAGAGACGCTGAACTGCACGAAGACGCGGTGGAACAGCTAGAATAGGCCGCAACAGCAGCGGCAGCGGGGTCGGCAGCAGAGCCGCCATCTGAAGGCATTCTACTTTGGGGGGGAATGCATAGACAAGACCAGGCAGACAAGGACTCATCCCCCACTTGCTGTGAGTCTGTCAGACCCGTATTCAGCCTAATCTCCCGCTGCATATGTTTCTGCTGCTGCTGTTGCTGTTTCTGTTCCTTCTGCTGCTGTTGTTCCCGCTGGTGGTGCTGTCCCTGCTGCTGCTGTTGGTCTCGCGGCTGGGCCTGTGGCTGCAGCCGCCTTTTGCTGCGGTGAGCACTGGACGAGGTACCATTGGCATCGCCTTCCCACATTGACAAGCAGAGAAGAGAAATTTGAGCGTGTGTGATGGTTTAGAGTTTGGCGTTTAGCGTAGTGCTGACATCACGGGCTCCTCCGGCTACTTTTGTTGTTTTGTCGGTATCAGAAAGAGGCAACATAAAGAATATTAGATAAGAGGTCGTTACTACCTTGTATGGCTGATTGTGATGGAAAAAATGCCGGTTTTTGCCGACGTACGGAACCCTGTCGGAGTAAGCTGGACGGCTGAGACACCACTTGCTTGCGGTGGTGTGAGTCTACTCGTGAGCATTTCAAAGTAAAGATGCGTTCAATTTGACCATTTGAGCCACCCGTTTCTAAAAAAAGTGGGCAGCAGCAAGAAAAGGCGGAGAGAAAGGAAAGAAGGCTGCGAACCGACGCGGCGGCTGCAGCTGCCGGTGGACCGATTCTCACGAGCATGCGCAGGAGGCATTGCCTGGATATTCTTTCCCTGAGGAAAAAAATTGTCTTTGAAATTATGAGAAAAGTATTTTTTTACACGGAGTACTTGATAAGCCGTCCATGAGCCTACGATAAAGAAGACAGAAGAAGGCTGCTGTGAGCTACGTTCAAAAGAGCATCGTGGAACCCGCCACTTTTTAGCGGCTATTTCGCAGCATCTTCACTAATTTTCAAGATTTTTATTTCTTTTTTTACAAGTTGTTCTTGAAACAGGCTTGTGTTTTTGAATTGAATCTACACTTCCCCATGCAACCCTCGGCCAACGACCGCACGCGTTTCCGCCGCTGCGGTCGCTCCGGTCGCCGCACCTTTCCGTGGTGAGACGAAACAAAACGATGCTATACATCTTATCATTTTTCATAAAATGCTTCGTATAAAGCATCTTCAACATAAATGTGAGCTGTCGCCCAAGGGACATCTTTATACTCTATTGCAGCACCCCATACAGCCACAGCTGCATTGCACCTAGTCTGAGACCCATTACGCCTTTCAATGACGCCTGAAATCTTTTAAGAAGCATCTGCGCTAATCATGGATTACACAATCTATTTGTTCGAAAAATGCTGAAATGACCACTGCTGCCTCCTGCTGTGATCGCTGGCTGCCGCCCGCACGAAGGTTGGCAAGAGGAAAATGTGGTAGAGACAGGCATTCGCCTTCCAACGAAATCAGGCCTTTCAACTAATTATAAAAGTGCTAAAAATCTGATAAGGGTGTAGGAGCACAGGCACATGAAGAAGTGACACGGACCAGTAAGGTGAAATTGAGTGTCACTTCAAGGTTGCCCTCCTCTGCTTTCTCTTCTGGAGATGCCACTTGCACAAAGTCAGAAAATATTTGCACATATACGTATGTATAAATGTGCATGTGTACATATATATATATATATACACTCATGCGTCTATCTGCATACGTAGATGAAGGTATCTTTACATATATGTGTATGCCATTACACAGGACTACTCATAAATGCGATTAATGAACGCTGTGTCTATATATGATTATCTTTACATGCATAGTACGATATGCTGGTTTCAAAGTTGGTCCTACGAAAGCGTTTTCACCTGCCAAAAACCCAGGAACGGTCCATGTACTTTAGAGGGCTGCAGGGAATGCCTGCGCATCGATACATGCACCGAGTAACAGATTCAGCAACTACCGATGTTGACCCACCAGCGCACACAACGTTTCACCGGGTAAGTTCTTTCGGTTGAACCGGTCTCTTGAATTTGTAGTTTGCATCCGTAGTAATGTCCGTTCACCTTGCTGACCCTGCTGCTTCTGAATTTCCTTAGCCCTTGACTTGCCAGCGGCTAAGAAATACTTCGAGTAAAACGGATCAACGGCAGTACATAAACTTGGAGAATTGTAGACAAATTCCTGCACAAGTTGGTAGCCGGACTCTGAAAAACAAGAAGTGCTCTAGCTCCGTTTGCAACTCAAAAAGGTGCGTGGTGCCTGTTGTGTATATGGGTGTTATGACTTGAATGGGATTTCTCATCTTCTTGTCTCTTTGAAAAGGAGCCCTGTCAAGCGCCTGAGTAAAATGATGCCCCTACACAAAACAAGCCACTAAAATCAACCCAGCGAAGATGAAGGTGCGTACGCATGAATGAAGAAATACCCAGACAGCAGCACTTATGACGTGTGGCCCTTAAGTACCGTACGCCCCCAGAAAATGTTTGAAAGACAGAGGAAACCCAAGAACGTCAGCAGGCTGTTGAAGCTGCAGGTTAGGATAGCATTGCTTGGGAGGTTGTTGGAGCGTCAGCTGCAGCTCGTAGAGCGCAGACGCAGGTGCTACCGACTGCATGCACCAGGTTGAACCTCTTATTTTAAAGGGAAAAAAGGCAAAGTGAAGCTGCGGCCTCACTGAGAAGCCCATGAGCTCACTAGCTCTCATGCTCAAAGTGGAACACCAGGGGGTGAAGCGATTTTTGCTGATAGTGCACCAAATATGCCTTCACAGTAACTCAACAGAGCTTCCCTAAGTCTTTCAAAAATGGAGAGGGATATTGTTGCTGAGAGAGTGTTCAAAATTTCGATGCAAAACTGTGCGGAAACCGTCTGCCGTAGTGACACGGTTCATCACGCCTTCCTCGCCAGCAACGGCTTCATTGTCAGAGTCGTCGCTCCGATGAAGATTAAAGAGGGCAATTCAGCAGAATAGCCTTTTCGCAATGGTAATACTTCAACGATTGGTGCACAGTAAGACAAAAAGCCTGCTAGGCCACACGCACAGGCTTGCCCAGGCGCCCCTGTGGGAAAACTACAAAGGAACGCAAACATGGAGAAAGCCACTAAACCCTTCATAAGTAGTTTAATTTAACAATGCTCATCTTTTTAACGATTCAAAAGGATCATATTTTCGCGCTCTCTTGCGTGCGGTTCAAACGCTGAGGCTTCCTCCCCCCTGGCAGCGTTTGCAGTTCCGCCTGTGGTTCGTCCATATTTCAGAGTGATTTTAGGATAAGTTTTGAGTCCTTCACCTGTAATATGGTAAGGAAGAACTTCTTTTTACATCCATTTACCTACGCCCCCTTGATTCAACTTTCTCGAGATGCCGGCCGCAGCTGGCCTCAAGGTCCACGCTTGTGGGGGTCACCTCACCAACAGCGCCTCCAGCATCGCTGCAGCTGAAAATCACAAGTCTTGTTCATGAAAAACGCCATACCATGCATGGAATGGAAAAACGCCTCTAATTATTCTTAGGGATCTGTGCGATTTGGCGCGCATTTCTAGCGAACTCCACCGAATCACAGCCACAGTAAATACGTACACATACACAGCAGCCAAAACCGCCCCTCGTGGTCAGAAACACTCGAACTCAGGAAATATCAAAGCACCATCAGAAGTATGGAGCCCTTAGGGCTTCCAGGGAGTTTGGCGGGTGGCAGCAGAGGGCAGCAGCAGAAAGCCAAGGATGGTCCAGCTGATCTTCACAGGGCACCCAGCGCTGATATTGCTGAACAGAAAAAAAACCGTCGCAGTGCGACAGAAACAACGGAAACTCGGAAGCATGGACTTCGCCGTCTCGTCGGAAGAAAGACCAAAGCAAGGGGAGAACAACGCAGGCGGAATGTGGAACTGATAGGCTTCTCGTACCCGCAAGACCGAGTCATCCGCTTGGTCCCTGCGATCCAGCCGACTGCTGCTCCACAAAAGGGGTGCATGTGCCAGGGACCCGAGGATGGCGAAGGTTTACCTGAAACAGCGAAAGAAACAGATAAGGGAGCAGCAACACTTCCTGCAACCCAGGACCTTTGCGTGCGCATCCCTTTCTCACATCGCCGCGTCCCCCTCTACACAGAAAAGCCGCGTCGAACGAACACAAGAAGTTCGGGGCTCCAAAGCTCTGCTATTTTAGGCCCCCTGCTGCAGTGGCTGTTTTGCTGCTGCAGCCCTGCCCCTGTTGCAGTGGGGTCGCGCAAGCGGCACGCGGCGCACCGTTACATCTGCAGCCACATCTTGCAGGAGGCAGCTTGGCGTATTCACGAGGCAACAGAGCTTGTAATTGATCCCTTTGCTAAGGAGAACGACCCGAAGCTATCTAGCCTGCTGCCGCTCTCTTCTGGCAACTCAGTACACAGCAGCAAAGGTGCACCCCTTTCCACCAGAGATTCTGAAGAAGCCAAGGAGGCGTTGCTTCAGAACCCCAAAGTGGCGTTCCTGCTTGACTACTATGAGCGCTTGCTTGCCGCAGAGATGCTGCAGCTGGTGCCTCGTGGGGGCCGCTGCTTCTCCCCGTTTGATGCTGGTGCTGCCTCTGCTGAAGACCTGCTGGGCTTGACGGCTTCCTCCCGCTTTTCCCGCTGTCTCCTCTCGATGCCTCTCTTCAGTTGTCTGCCCATTGCCCCCTGGCACTTGTGGTGGCCAAAGGAATCGCTCGCTGTGAAGCGCCGCTGCGCCTTTCGCGTGTCTTTACAGCTGCTGCATATCTCACTGTCGGATTGTCACTTGTTTCGTGAGGAAGACCTCGTAGCCCAGAAACTGCTAAGCGCGTATGAGGTGTATGCTTACCTCGCTCGCTGCTCTAGCGGCGAGCAACTGACAGCCAAGCTCCGCAGCTGTCTGCAGTACACGAAGGAAATACGGGAGAGCTGCGGCCTGCCCAGGGAATTGAATCCCCTGCAGCAGGCCGCCGCTGCTGCCGTTGCGGCGTACAGACGGGACCAACCGCCACAGGTGCAGCACGATCGGCTGCAGCAGAAGCTGCAGCAAATACAAAACCTTTCTCACCAAGTGCTGCAGCTCACGAGGTGGTTGTGCAGCTTGAAGACGAGCTATCCGCAGGTGCGTCCTTGCAGCACTGGCACCAGCAGCAGAAACATCAAGTGCAGTGAGCAGAAACAGCAGCACAGCCTTCGTCTTTACGACTTGAACGTTTGTGGCGTTTACCCGCTCTTAAGTGTGTCGGCGGGGAGGCGGTTTCGCTTGCGAGAACTTTCTGTCTTTCTGTCCCCTTCAATGACAGAAGAAAGAAGGGTGGAGACAAAGGCTTTCTCAGTCTCATTTCAGGAAGAAAACCGCTCCTGTGAGCCTCATTTTGCTGCGCTTCAGCTGTGGAAGCAGTGGCTTGGCCACCTACAACAACGACGTCTGCTGCGGCTGCAGCGCGATCAGCAGCGTCAGCAGTTTGCTGCTGCTGGCGAGACCATCGAGAAACTCTGGCAGCAGCTGCAGCGCCAGAGGGATCTGCAGCAGTTCGACTGCACTGGCCTCCAGCTTCAGCTGCTGCTCCTCTCGTACGAAAACAAAACAGCATTGCTGCTGCTCCCGTTACGGTCACCTGAATTCTGTTGCAGCTTCGCTCTTCCACTACACCGCCTGCTGCCTCCCCCTCCTGTGCAGCACAGCAACTCGCAGCATGATTGCTGTTGCTGCTGTTTGGGTTTTGCACACGCAGGAGAGAAGAGGAAACTGAGAAGCAGCTGCTGGGAGAGGAGATAGCGGCAGAAGTGGAGGAGCTTCTGACATATGCCGTCGATACAGCGCCTCCCCAGCAGCTTCCTTCATTTGACATTTCGGGTGTATGCACAGCGATTCTCAGCAAACTCTTCGCCACGTCTGTGCCTCATCCAGGAACTCCTCTCCGTCTTTTGCTACTGTCCTCTAGAGTAAGCAAACACATACACGGAGAGCCAAACAAACAAACACACACAGCACAAAAGAATAAATGGTAGCAACTGAGCCTGGCAGAAACTCTTGTGCATGCAGCGCAATATAAATTGCAAAGGCCTACAGCCGTCTAGGAGGCCATCCTCTTGCTTCCTCACGCTGCAATGCATAAACACTCACGCGCAGCTTCAGAAAGTCAGGCTATGCGTGCTACTTCCTTCGTCGTAACCGCCAGAAGATGCAGATTGCTTCAACGTGGAACCACAGGGAAATCCACAGAGGGGGCGGGCTTTGTCTTGCATGCTCTTAGGAACGGCCTACGACACCAAAGGGCACCCGAGCCCCTTCATCCGCCCAAGCAGCTGCAACAGGAGTAGCAGCAGCTTCTACAAGAACAGTGGCAGCAGCAGTAGGAGGGGCAGGCGCAGCAGGTAACGATGCGTCCTTGCCTCTGCAGGAGCAGCTGCGCCGGTGCCTCTCTCGCACGCTGACTGCAGTTGTGGGCTGCCGAGTGAACGAGCGGTCCGTGGGGGGGCAGAAGCACTTGGCGCTGCACTTCCCGTTCTTTTCAACTGCTGCCGGTTTTCCAATTGCTTCGCCAGTGCCTCCGGAAAGCCTCCCGCTCCAGTACCGGCAGCAGTTGCTGCAGCAAGAGCAGCAAGCGCACCACGTTCTCGCCGCCTTCCACACCACACTCAACAAACCGCTTAACTCGATTTCTCTTCATGTTGGCGTCAGCCATCCCGGTGGGCTACAAGAAGATCTGCACAGGCTGTCTTTGTTATTGCCCGCGTTGTCGCTCGCGTTGCCGTTCCTCTTGATGTTGTTCTCGCTCTTGTTCTTATTCTTGTTCTTGGTGTTCTTCTTGCTCTAGTTCTTGTTCTTGTTTTTTTTTCTTGTCCCCGTTATTCCCCTTGTTCTTGTTTGTCTTCTTATTCCTCTTGTTTTTGTTTTGTTTTGGTCGTTGTCTTTGGTTTTGTTCTTGTTCGTGTTCCACTTGTTCTCCTTATTCTTGTCCTGCATCCTCTTCCCCTCCTCCTCCTCCCCCCCGTATTCATCCTTGTTCATGTCCTTGTTCATGTTCTCGTTCATCTTCTTGCTGTTTCCGTTCTTCTGCTTCTCCTCCTCCGCCTTGTTCTTGTTCCTGTTCTTGTTCCTCTTCTGCTCCTCCTCTTCCTTTTGCGCCCAGGTCTGTTTCTCGTACTTGTTCTTGTCCTTTCCCGTAGCATTATTCTTGTTCGTGCTCTACTTCTTGTTCTTCTTTTTGGCCTTTTCCTCATCCATCTTCCTCCTTCTTTCCCCCTCGAATTTCTGGCTTCTGTTCCTCTTTTGGCTCTTTGGCCTTTCGTGTCTCTTCCGGCTATGCCATCAAACCAGCCGGCTTTTTTTGCAGCGTCTGTGTGCTGTTGCGTACACAGCACACTTTAACAATGCATGCATGCATGCATGCATGCATGCATGCATGCACACATATATGCACCGGCGTATTCTTTCAGGTCTCCCTAGGCCCATTGAAGCTCTTGTGGCTGTCCCCTTGCCCCCCCAGCTGTCTGTATTGAGAGACGAACTCATTCGTAGCAACTCCATTGAAGGAGAGCCGTCAACTGCCTACCACCCATCCCCTGTGTCTTTCTGCGTGGATCTACCCTTCAGCTCTTTCAGAAGCAGCAACCAGCAGCAGCAGTCACACCAGAAGATGGCAGAAACGGCGGCAGAAGCTGACAGGGCCTGCCCCCAGCAAATCCGTTCTATGAATTCTCTAAAGGACCCTCAAGCTACCTGGATTGTACCGCTGCCTTCGTTTTTGTCTGTGGAAGCCACTGAAGCCAGATACAGGATGCTGCAGCAGCAACTACAGCAGATGCCGCTGCTCGCCACTCCTGCCTGGGGGGACCCCATAGAAGCAGATGCTATAGCTCTGTGCCTTGAAAGGGAGGCCGCCACAGCTGCTCAGATTGCTGCAACTCAGCGTAACCGTTCTCTTGCTGCTGCTGCTGCCCGTGCTGACTTTGCCGCCGAAGTTGCAGAAGCACTAGCTGCTGAAGCTGGCAAGCGTAGTTCCGCATTAGCCGCTGCAGCAGAGAGTCGAAAGACTCCCTTTTCTACTGCAGCAACACGTCTGCGCGCTGTCTTATCCCGGGTTCCCCATGACAGCAATAGGGACCTGAAAACACCAGAGTCAGCAACAGCGGGGGCAGCAGCGGGTGCTTCTGCTGCCGCAGGCGGCACCCCTACCAGCCATGCTATAGACACCCTATCTGGTTCAATAGCAGTTGATGCTGCTCCTGGAGAGGTGGCGTTGGCGCCAGCATCAGCAAGGGCATCATATTGCAGCGAAGTGCAGCACTCTGCTTGTCACCCTGAAGAAGCCGCAACGGGAGAACCAAAGGGGGCGCCTTTGTCTCCGTTAGTTTCACTTCCTCTCGAACATGCAGTTCTTAAAGAAGTTGGAATGGAATCAGGGAGAGAAGAAAATGATGCGAGCGCCGTTGAGGAGGCCTCCCTGGCTTCTGTACTCCCCTTCGAGTAAGGCTTTACACGCCAGCTTTCTTATGCCTGCCTGCTTGCTCATGCTGCAAGCAGCGCGTGCACACAAGCCTGCATGCGTTTACCTCTGGTTCGCACCCAGTGATATTACAGCGCCCGTTCTTCTGTGCTGTTGCAATCTACCCCTGCTATCCTGTTCTCTGTGCATGGAGTTGCGCTGGGGGCTTCTGTTTCAGTGTGGTTCTCTGCGTCATCTGGCCAGCCGATATCTTGGAGTGCCATTTGCTTCTGCAGGAGTTGTTGGCATCTTTCTGGTTGCTTGAAGATTTGTCTTGTCGTTGCACCTCTGCCTGGAGAACACCTCCCTCCCACAGGCCCCAAATCAGCAGGTAATATGCCTGTAAGCATCTGAAGCGTACGGGCATACCTCCATGTTTTTATGTCAACATCAAACAACTACACGCGTCTCCCCTGCACCCACTTATTAAGTTCTTGGGAGCAGTTGACGCCCTCATCAAAGGGCTAAGGAAGAACAAGAGACAGCGACTGCATTCAGAAGGTGTTTGCATGCATGTGTATATGCATACGTGCGCGCACTTGGATCCAAGAGACACGACGGCCGTGCTAACAACATAACCCATCAGCGATAGGGAAGTGGCGGTTTGCCTTGTTTTGCAGCGTTTTGTTTTCGCACTGGAGTTCAGCTTTGTCTTGTGTTGTAGTGCGCTGTCTGTATCAGCGTTAGAAGGCATTGTGTCTTCTGTTCTGCGGAGTCGCAATCATCGTGCAATATTTCACTATATTGTGTTTCGTAATGTTACATATATGTTGTATTGCGTTGTGCTGTTTGGAATAATACTGTCTCGCACTGTACGGCCTGTGAATGATTCGCATTGTGTAGTTTGCTGTTTCCTGCCTTGCAATTAATTATATGCATTGTATGCTATTTGATATGTTGCATTGCATTCTGTTGTGCCACCTCTGTGCGCTGCACTGCAACTGAGCGGTACTGCATTATGTTGTGCAATATTAACATTGTACGTTTTTGTGTTGAGCTTGGCATTCCGTTGCCTTTTATTGTGTTGCGCTGTGTTTGTCCATGCTTTATTGGCTTGTCTTGAATTGTAGGGCGTTGTATTATTTTGCGCTAGTCCCTGTCCCTTGTGCTGGTCCGCGTCACATCGTATTCCTCGGCGATACATTGGGTTTCAATTGTGTTGAATTGCGTTGTGCTGAGTTTCAATCTTCTAGGTTCTGCTGCACCTAGCGGACAAAGAAGAGGAAATAATTCAGTAGCTAGCTGCTTTCGTTTTTGCAGGCAAAGAATGGATGGGAATACAGCGGGCAAAAGTTGAGAGCAGACTGCAGCAGCCATTGAATGAAGTGTACATACACCGAAGGCTGCCATCTCCTGAGGAGGCGTTGCTGCAGCCTCGCTACAATTTTTCTGTTGGACTTCACTTTCACGCTGCCCCGGTAGAGAAGACTCCCAACTCGGAAGCTGGGGGGCGCCCTCCTGCACTTGCAGAGCTGGCGCACGTGGCTCTGGCCAATGTGCAGCTGTACCCTCATGCGCATATCCGCAGCTCCTTCAGACTCTGTCTCAGAGTACAGCAACTGCACACAAAGAGGCCGCAGGAGCCAATTGCTGCCACCGATTGGGAGGCCCTTTTGATCACTCTGTTGCCAAGCACCAACGCCCCCCAAGACGGGACAGAAGAAATAAACCAACAACAATGCCACCAACGACTCAGTTCTGAACTCAGCAAGTGGAAACCCCGGCCGCCTTCGGTGGGCTGCTGCATGCTCTTGCTTCGTGAATAGTTTGTGCATGCACAGACTGCATGCAGCCAACGCATGCACAGGCACATGCATGCTCATGCAGTCTGAGCTGATAGAATCTGGTGCACATGGGGCTTCTCAGCCCATTCCATGAACCTCCGGCCTTGCGCCTTTTCTCTGTCTGTCTGCGTTGTAGCGGGGCTTCTACGAGCGGCGACTCCGCTATTATTTGTTGGATAACGTGGAAACAGCAGCTGCAGCAGCGCGGCTACTGCTGCCTTGGCTTGAGGAGGATGCGGCTGCAGCGTACAGAGGGGCTCTGGGGGGGCCCCAGTGCTACGGGCGTCCCCCCGAGGGTGAAGTAGTAACAGCAGCTACAGCTTCACAGGAGCAGCAGCAGCAAGAGCAGCAGCAGCAGCATGAGGAACAACAGCAGCCGCAGCTACTAGACTTCCCGGGAACTGATCCGCCGATGCTCACGCAGCAGCAGCGCCCCTTTACCCCCTACAGCGCTATAGTTCGCGAGCCGCAGCCCCCAGGTTTTCTCTGTCTACTGAGTTGTCGAGGCCTGCGCGGGCTTTGCACAGGCCTTAATTTGTGTCACTACAGGATGCAGGTGCTCCTCCCCCTGGCCCTGCAACGGCAGCTGCAGCGGAAACAGAAGAAGATGCGAGTAACACGCAGGTCGTACCTCTGGGAACGCGATCCCCAACAACCCCCTATACAAGCCAAGGAAAAGTCACCCAGTCATACTACAGAAGTTCGAGCCTTTGTAGGCTCCGAACCCAAAATCCTAAACCCGAATGTCACGGCTCGCAGTTATAAATGAGAGTTATTGCACATGCTGTTGCTTTTGGCGGTGATGCTCTTGCTGTTGTTGTTGATGCTGTTGGTGCTGCGTTGCTGTTGGTGCTGTTGTTGCTACTGCACTACCATGCAAGGCATCAAGGACCTTCTGCCAGGTGCAGCGCGGCTTCCTCCGGGGGCACCATTCCCTAGGCTTACGGTTTACGGTTTAGGGTTTAGGGTTTGGGGTTTGTGCAGGTGCGCGGCCTGTTCAATGTGCCGCTGCGGCGGTTGCCTGCAAGTGTAGAGGAGTTGCATGGGCGCTGCCGACTGGGGTGTACTGAAGGGATTAATGGTTTGGGTTTAGGGGGCTTTCAGGTTTACGAGACACGGCATCCCCAGACAACTTACGCCCCAGCCGCAAGCCAAACAAACTCCAGCAAACGAGAGCCGCCTTGTCAACTGCTGCAACTCAGCCACCCGTTTGTTCAAGTTCAACTGCTGCTTCCAGAGCTCCGCATACACATTACAGCCACCACTAAAGCAGTTCAGGGAGAAAATCCCCACATCAACCAAGTAAAACCCTGACCCCTAAACCCTAAGTGCTGAGGTCAAGCTCGTTCCCCTACATGCTGACCCCCAAACCCTAAACTATAGGCCGTGAAGACTGAACCCTAACCGCTGAGCTCGAGCTTGCTCCCCTAAATAATGACAGCTCATTGCAAACCTTTGACCCTACACCCTAAAGCTTGGTTGTTGAGGTGCTGCAGGCGGTGAGCCTGGCGCTGCCGGAGGCGGCTGCTTTGGAGGCGGGGGCGTTGCAGCGTCAGCGGGGGAGGTTGAGAATCTCTGTCTTCGACGAATTTTTGCAACAACCCAACACCAACAAGAACAGCTTCAATAATCCGTGGGTGTCTGCTGAACCTTCTGGAACCGCAGTCCCTAAAGTGTTGCTTGGGTATCTTGATATCCCGTGGGCCTCTGTGATATCCTCTGCAACAAAAGCTGCAGCGGATGGCGTTGAATCTGCTGTTGCACTCAAACACCTCAGTACGCACAAGAACGACGAGCAGCAGCAGCAACAGCAGAAGCTATTCAATGAGGTGTTTGATGTGAGTGCTGACGGAACCTGCTGCCTTTGCCTTTTAAACGGCTGCTTTCAGCTGCAACAGCCCAAAGGGCTTCTTACTCACATCCACCTCTCCCGGCCCCACAGTCCCGATGTTCCGACCGGTTTGCTGCTGCAGCTGTGTCAGCAGCAACAGCTACAACAGCAAGTACTGCTGCAGCACTGTACAGCAACTCCCTTTGACCTGTTCGTCTCTCTCAAGCTCGAGATACGGGGGCCTGCTAGAGCCATCTGCTGCAGCTTCCCTCGCACTCTAATGCCCGAAGAGATATACCAGCAGCTGCAGCAGGAGAAACGGAAGGAGGAACAGCAGCAGCAGCAACAGAAGCAACCGCAGCAACAGCAGCAACAGCAGCGCGATGAGCGGGGACCGCATCTCTGCCAGCAACAGCAGCCACCATTGCAGCAGCCGCAGCGGGAGCCGCAACACCATGCGCACCTGCAGCAGGTGCAGCAAGAGCGGCAACAGCAGCAGCAGCCGCCGCTGCTGCATCTGCAGCCTGGGAAGGATTTGTGGGAAGACAGGAATTTGATAGAGTTGGACAAGAAGTGGAGACAAAAAGCGGGGAGGAAAGGAGTCAGCGGATCTCCATCTTCAATTGGCAAGTGTCTTTCACCAAATCTCCTCTCGTTTGTATTTGTTTGCAGCTTTTCTTCTCTATTATCTAGCTTCATCTCTCTGTATTTGCTTTGTTTTACTTGTCGAGGGGTTCTTGCGTCATTGTTTCGCCGCGTTTGTCGTCTTTGTCTTTGCCTGCTGGCCCATCTTCCTTCCTTCATTTTGCGTGTGTGTTTGTTTCCGTCTTCAACTTTTTCGTTGGCTTTAACTGTGGCTATCGTCTTTCGTATTTGTTTGCGGTAAGAAGTTTTGCTTGCATCTTTGCTCTTTGTCGGTGCCTCTTGTTTCTGTGAGTAGAGACAAATAGACATAGGGAGGTTTATAATAAAAATAGGGATGATAGTACTAATACAAATCGTAGCAATCACAATAACAACTACAACTACTAGCAGCAGCCATCAAGACTAAGAATGAGAACAATAGAAACAATAAAAATATGAACAACAATAAGAGCATGATGGGGATACGAATGAAAACAAGAATAAGAATATGAATGAGAATAAGAGAGGGATAAGAGCGCGAACAAGAATAAGAACAAGAATGTAGAGGCTGAAATAATTTTTTGGTGTTCATGGGCATAATATTTGAGATGAATGTTCTTTTAAATATATTACTATCCCTATAGTTTGATTGCAGACTCCTTCTGTTAGCTGCATGCATCTTAATGTTTATTCTGCTTACCCTTCTACTGCAGGGATGGACAGCTTTGGGTGTCTCCGCTTGCTCTGTCGATTGCTGTCTCCTTTGCTACCTCCTTCTTCTGTTGCGGAGCCCTTTGATCCGTTTTGCTTTGAAAAGACTGCAGCTTTTGTCTCCTTGCTGCCAGTTGTTAATGAAAAACAAGTATTCACAGGCGAGACAAACGCAAACAAACTCAAGCACACTACACACACCAAGGAAAAATTCCTGGTGCTTCTGCCATTGCTGCTCCCGCGGTTATTCTGTGTGGATAGCTGCTGCGGATGGTGCTGCTTCTGTGCTGTTGCTGGTGTTGCTCTATGTGAATACTTGCTGCTGCTTCTGCTGCTGCTGTTCGTTGTGGCTATCTGCTGCTGCTGCTGTTCGCTGCTGCTGTTTGCTGTGGTTAGATGCTGTTGCTGTTTCTGTAGCAGCTGCTTATATACTATGCTTTCTCCCTTGTGTTTATTCAGAGTGATACTTATACAGTTGTTTGTTTTCTTCTTTCTGTGCGTGCTGTCGTGTGTTATGTCACCGTGCTTGTTTCTGTCTATCTTACTCGCCAGTAGTTCGATAATGCATACATATGTTTCGCCACTGCTCTTTCCTTTAGTTTGTTTTTGAACAGTTGGGTGTGCGTTCCGTTGCATGCATTTGTTGCTGCTGCTTTTCATGTTGCTTCTGCTGCTGCTACTGCCGCAGAAGAAGTTCCTGTCTGGTTGACTGTGCAGCAGCTGCTGGAGGCTGGCTGCAGTTCTCCTGCGGGGCATTCTTTGCTGCTTTGTTCCTTCTTTAACGGCCTGGACAGCTGCATGCAGACTCAGTGTTTATCATTTGTTGCAGTAGGTGGGGCTTTCTCTCCTCTTTTCTTTTTTGCCTTGCTTCTTTTTCTGTATCTCCGCCTCCGTCACCATGTTGCTTTGCGTGTTTGTTTGGCTTCGTCGTTTGCCTGGTTGGTTTTTTTGCTTGTTTCCTTATTTGTTTGTTTATTTTGTTTCTTGCCTGTACTTTCGGTTGCTCGTTTTGTCTGTTGTTTTCCGTTTGCGTGTGTTTATGCTTGTTGTTTCCTTTTTCTTTTTGTTTTTTGTTTGCAAGCTTGTTCGTTCATTCATGTCCCCCTTTGCCCTTTTGTTTGTTCGTCTGTATTCAATTCACCGATGACGTTGCAGCGTCTGGCGTTGCTGCTTTTCGTGGTGCTGCTGCTGCTGCAGCAGCAGCGTTTGCGCTTTCGAATGGACAGTCGAGCTCCATGGGTGCAGTATGTTCCTGTGCATATTCGGCTGCTGATTGTTTTTATTTAATTTTATATTTACTTGTTTTGAATCTTCCCCCTTATTTGCTTCCGTTTCTGCTGCTGTGCAGGAGACGTCTTGGGTAAGGGAGAAGAGTACTTCGTTGTGCGGTTGTCTCCTTCAGCAACAGCTCAATTCTGGAACCCATTGACAGGCGAAGCAATGAACATCACCAGCAGCAACCAGGCTACTCCGCCTGCTCCCATTCAGCAGCAGCAGCACCAGCTGCTGCTGCAGCAACTGCAGCTTTGGAGCGAGGAGCTACAGGTGTTAAAGGCCCTCCGGGGTTCGAACGCCGAGATGAAAGCGCTGCAGCAACAGCTTGCTGCTGTACTGCCGGTTGCGGAGGCCTTTGCAGCCTCACAGCACCGTAGCCTGCAGCAGCTGCAGCAGCATCAGCAGCAGCAGCAGTGGTTAGGGCAGACGGCTGTGGGGGAACAGCGGGAAGGTGAAGGTGTGGTTAAGGAGGTGCTGCTACTGGAGGCCAGTCTAGCAGAGGTGCAGCAGAAAACAAGCTTGCTGCTGCAGCGTTGGCGTCAGCTGCATGCAGCAACAGAAACCCCTTTTCCATTTTTGTTGGGTGGCAGACAGCAGCCCAGAAGAGAAGGGCTGTGGCGAGTCTCTTCTTTGTCTTTGCTCATCGGGATGCAAAATGCATATATCAACTTGCAACCCATGCAGTGTCTGAACAACTGGGAGACCCCTGCTGCAGCTGCTGCTCTTGCTGCTGCAACAGTAGCAGGGCAGACAGGGGGATTTACACCTGAACTTGCTGCTGAATATACCGCAGAAGACGACGTGATAAGGAAAAGCGTGCAGCAGAAACTGCAGCGAAAGCATAAATGGAGATGCTTGGGACTGCCCACCTTATTTGGTGCAGCCAGACGTTTCATGAAGAGCAGCAACGCATCAACTGCGTGGATCCAGCTGTCCTTGAGCTGCGTCTCTTTCCTGGGCTGCCGCAGGTGACAACAACCGAAAAAGAACAAATGATTTAAGCCTAATCAAAGTAGTCCGCGGGCAATGTACCATAAGCAGCAAACACTGAAAAAACAAGCGATAAACTAATATACAAGTGTATATATATATGTTATATGGTTGTGTATGATGCATGAATGTTTATGTACGTAATTAGTTCTGCGGTGATAGGATTAACAAAGAATACACGCTAGCAGCAAACACCAATGGAGGGGTGCTGCAGCAAGCACAACGAAACAGCAAAATCCTATTGGTAGCGGCAAAGAAGCCAAAAATGTGCAACAAAAGCAACTAAAAATCAGCGTTTTGCTCCTTCAGGAGGAGACGGAATAGGCTGCCCTGCACACTGTCAAGTTGTAGCTTTGACCTCAACAACCGAAAACTATGGGCGCCGCTCTTGGCAGAACCAGTAAGAAGCCCATTTTATGGTGCTGCGGCTGGCACTGTTCGTATGGTTTTGTTGCTACTGTTATTGGCGCTGCATCTACGGCTGGTGTTCGCGTTTCTATTGTTGTTGTTGCTGCTGCTGCTACTTCTAGCTCCAGGTTTCAGGGTGCAGGTTGCTGTGGTATTGATATTCTGTTTGCATCCAGTGCCTTCTCATTTCTTAGCAACTGCAGCATCAACAATGTTAGCAGCGCCAGCAGCACTTTGCAGATTAATTTTGCTGTCCTCATGCCTTTATCTTCAATGCCATGCTCAGATTCTTCTGCCAGAATGCCAACGAAGAGAAGCAACAGCCGCCTATGAAAACACTTTTCTAGCATTGGGAGGGCTCCATCCCCACGGCGCAGAAGCAGCGGCAGCAGCAGCAACAGCAGCAGCAGCTCAGGTGATGGGAGTGACGGGCGAAGATGCCAAGAGGGTGGCTTTGCTGCCGCCAACAGGTGCAGCTACAGCTATGAATTAGGGTTTCAGTGTAGGGTGAAGCTGAGGATGCTGGTGCTGTTCCCGTTGATGCTGGTGCAGCTGAGGTTGCAATGAATGCACGTGCTTGCGCTGTGCATGCACGCCGCTTCCACCACAATATTCAATGCACGCAGCGCAAAGCTGCAAGAACAGAAAAGCAACCCCACCAGCAACACGACGCTGCTGCAGATTTCAGTTCCTACTGCTTGCGTTGGTCTGCCGATTTTACTTAATCTCTCGTTTTGTGTTTAATGATCTTCTTCTATGGCTTGTACCGCTCCATGTTCATTCTTTTCTTGTCTCGTGTTCTTTTGATTTGCATTTTCTGCTGTTTCTGTAGGCTGGGTTAGGCCGCTGGTGCAGGAGTTGCAGTTCACTGACGCTGATGTCCGTACAGCTGGGGAGTTGGAGCAGCAGCTGCAAACAGCTGTGCAGCAGCTAATCAGAAACCGCTACAGCAGCAGCAACAGAAGCAGCAGCAATGTAGCTGGGTCGTCATGGGCAGCAGCAGGTCTTGGCAGCGAAAGCACAGCAAACGAAGAACTTGTGCAGTGCATAGCGTTTGCAGAGGAGCCTCTGTCTGGTGTGTATGAGGTGTTGGGGTTGTACGAGGAGGTGAGATGTACATCCACTTGGTATTCTCTGGCCGTCCCCTGGCGACTGCGTGAAGACGCAAGAGATCATGAAACGCTTTTAATGAGACAAGGTAGCAGCAAAAACGCGCATGCATGCAGTCCCCCTGCTTTCCTAACGGTCAAGCAACACCTAGAGGACGCGTTGCTAGCAGCCATTTCTGCTGCTTTGCCAGGGAGACAGATGCAGGGGATCGTGTTTCATTTTAATGAACTAAACCCCTACAAGCTATTTGACCAACTGCTGCATGCACAAGTCTTTGGGGCTTTGCCGCTGCATCCTCCAGCAGCAGGAAGCTGCAGATCAGCTGTCAGCAGCCGCGTTGGTTGCCTTGTTGTGAGACTGTTTGCTTTTCCTTGCGGTCTGTACAGCGGTTGGTTGTTTGCAGGGGCAATCGACTGAACCTTTTGCTATAGTGTTTTGTGTTGTTAAACATGCCATATGCAATCTAGCTTTGTTCCTTTAGCTCGCTGTGCTGCGGTTTCTTCATTGGGCTCATTCTGGTGTACCCGCAGCATTTCGGCACTGCTTAGTATCCCTGTTGTCCATTTCCTCAGCTTCCCTTCTCTCTCATCTGCAATGCAGAGTTATTCTTCCGTTCTCTCCCTCTGCTCTGCAAAACGTTCGACATGGCAGCACGACGCTGCCCGATTGACCCATTAATCAACGCAGAAACGCACTTACCTAACTTTCCCACCCAAACACACACTAGAAACCCACCCTTCACCGTGGTGCCTGCTGCCGTTTCAAATCTCCGAGACCAGAACACATCAGTAGAAGACTTACGGTCTGGCATTCAGCAGCAGAGGCCCTCTATCCGCGTACTTCTACAGCTCAAGCAGCATCAGCACCATCTGACCAATGCATTGATCTTCACGCAGTCGGCTACTGCTGCTGCTGCTCCAGCGGCAAAAGCTACTACTGCTGCTGTTGCTAATTCACCAGGAGTATGGCTAGCCCTAAATTCCAAGCCGCTGAGCTGGCATGCTAAACCCTATAAGCCTAGCGTAGCCCTCCCGCCCGCTTGCTGCTCCTGCACCCAACCCCAAGGGCTGTTAATGCCCCGCAGAAGGCAGGCCCCTTCCTGTACATACGAAAGTCGGTATCGGGGTTTCTAAGGGCTCTAAAAGGGGCAATTCTCCATAAGTGTGCATATATATATATATATGTGTGTGTGTGTGTGTGTGCATATATTTGCATGGGGTAGTGTGGTGATAATGGTGGTAGTGGATACGGTGATAATCGTGATGATGGTGGTGAAAAGGATGGTGTTGTTCGTGGTTACGGTGGTGGTTGTGCTGGTTTCTACGAAGTAGCTAATGTCTTTTCCATAGTTTCTCCCTGTGCGAATTAGGGAAGAGTTTAATCGGCAAATGGGGTTTGAGGTGCCCCAAGTCTGAAGAGGAGGTTGGAGTGTTTAGTTTTGGGTTGGAAGAATAGGGAATCAAATTTGGAGCTGACTTTGGTGTAAATGAAAAAACACACAACCCCAATGAGTGTGATGGTCCATCCTTGCACGTAGATCATAAGGTATCTGTACAAATCGCTGCTCTCGCTGAGGCTGTCATGAAAGGAATCCGGAGAAACTGCAGCATCTCCTAAGCACTTGTTCAGTGGCGATTCATTCCAGTCTAGTGATTTCCCTTCTCTTAAGTTCGCGTAAGCCCTGCACACCGATAAATCCTGAAAGGAACAATCTTCAGATCCCTCCTTAGGTGTAAATGACAAAAACTTCTGAGCCAGCAGCTCGTTACCGTCGTTGCAGGTGGTCACCAAACCCGACTCGGAATTTTGCAGGTTTTGTTCTGCAGTAGCAACAACAAAAGAACAAACTGCAGGAGGAGGCAATTGAAGAAGTGATATGTACTATGAAAAACAACAAAAGCTCCAATAAGGGAAATACATCACTGCTTTCATTCATGCAGAGCGAGGGAGCACACCAAGATGCATTCATTCAAGTTAACTGTGTTACTACTCAAGAGACACGGAAAAAGCGATCTACACAGAAAAACGTCCTGTAAACAAATTATACATTAGTGTGAAGCGGAGCAAAAGAACCAACTACACACGTCGCAACATAAAGAGAACGAAAATATGACAAAACAAGGACAAAGAAGAGTAGAGACTGAACAGCTCCTGAGATCTGTCTGTCTGTCACTGTTTCATTGGAATGTGGGATTGTTTATATATTCGCAATGGTTAAACAGATGCTTTGAGTGTGAATTTGTAAAGCTGCATTCATTCATCCACAAAGTTTTTGATAGTCTTTCGATCAATACCTGTGCTGAGGCATTTCACATTCCCCTTGTACCAAAGTCTGCAGTTTTCTACTGCGACGATCGCCTGTGCGTTCCATCTGCGGCTGCACCAATCATTCGGTGCAGCTAAAATCCAAACGGTATTGATAAATGAAACAATAAGCCAGCAATCGGCGAGGATCGCCACAATCCAGGGCCCCCACTTGCTCATGAACCCAAGTCTGCTGATCCACTTGCCTAAACTCATGAATTCTGCAATCGAAAAGTTTCCAAACATGTCTAAAATACGCGCCATCATGATGCACAAGATGCCTGTGGTGCTCATGATGCAGATCATGATGATGAAGTTGATCCCGATCAAGGAAATTGCACGCTCTCCACAGCGGTAATTCTTGAAAAAACTCAGACTTTTAATCAACAAATACAACACCAAGGTCATCAATGTGCCAAATATCGCAACTGTGGTCAACAAGCGATAAAAAAACGCCAAACGCCAGGAGTATCGCCGACGCATCCAGTTGAAACGAATCGACTGATAACGCTTGCAGCAAAAACACAGGAAAGGAGCACAACAACCCAAAGCCCTGTCACTTATTCCACAGTATGATACTTCCATTTTCTGTCTTTTATCTCCTCATCCATTCACAAATACGATTGCAAGCACAAACACAGACGCATCATGGAGGCTTCTGCTCCTTGCGTGCTGCCTCAACTTCGGCAATAGCATGGGGCGGGCGAGTGGAATTCGGAAGCAAGGAAGCGAACTCCCCCAGACAGCCTAAAGAAAAGAAGGAAAATGAGGGGAAGAGCAAGAAGGTATATACAACAACACCGAGGCGACTCTGACACCGACGAACCAATGGTGCCCGCTCGGTACCTGGGCAAAATTGGCGCCTAAATGCTGCACGTCTGTTTGCATCAAACGACTAAAGGAAGCAAGTTTTCAATAGATGGACTATAAAAAGTTAATTTAAATCAAATAACAATTCTAACCCCCACACGGAGCCTCTGATATAGCCAAGAAACCGCTCTTCGCGTGCTGGGTGTGCTGCGATGCAAGGAAAGCCCCATCTATTTTTTGTGTTTTTTTTGAGTTAATCTTGAATGCTAAAACGAATAAAAGAATATTCCTTTTAATTTTGCACCCAACATCCCTTTGTGCAACAACAGCGCACAGTCGCCGTCTGCAGCTTGCTCCCGCTTTCACCTTTGTCTGCCTGCGCTTAGAAGAAAAAGGGTGTGTGCAACAGCGAGATATTTTCAGCATTTCATCTCAGTAGTTCATTTAAAATAGCAAAATTTTATTCATTGATTTTTATAGAAGTAATCCATTTAATACTGGTGTGCAGCCTGAAGACTTTAATGTACAGCTACAACAGCGCTCCCTACTACGAGCTATCGAGTCGGTTGGGCGGCTGGTCTACACATTTCGTTTTTCCTCTAACCAGAACAATTAAACGTTTTCGCATTAAATAGTAATGAATGGTAGTTTATTTGGAAGAGTGGGGGCTTCTGATGATGCAGGTGTTACTCAGGAAGGCAATCTCATTTCTGTTGCATGCGTCTTGTCTCGCTAATTCAGGTCCTATCCGTTAAAGGCCTTCTTCAAAGGTTTTCTAAACCACATACTGCACGGTTTTTGGGCTTGTGGTCTAGGGCTTGTGGTTTACGCCCCAACTACAAACCCTGGGATCTCCGGAACTTCTCGAAATAGGGTTTTAAAAACCCTATTTGGCACGTCTCTCGCTTAACCACAAGGCCACTGTTACTCGTGCAGCAAGAGCAAAAAGGTACTGCAGCCAGTGCATGCGACAGATGCAACAATTTTATACGTTTGTTGCTGCCAGTGCATGCGGCAGATGCAGCAACTGCATACATCTGTTGCAGGCAGTGCATGCGGTTGCTGCATCAATTTCAGCGGCTTTACTGCTGCAGCAGCACTTCGGGATGCAAAAGCTGCATGCATGTAGTAGCTGCCGCCCTCAAGCCTAAGTCTTCTGTGCGTGCGGCCTCCAGCAGCAGATCTGAATGCCAGAAGAGGTTGCAACATACTCAGCGACAAAACTAAATAAATTGACAAAGGGAATGAAGAGTGTTCTATGCATGAGGGAATAGCTGTTTAGGAACCACGAGCGTTGTTTTACTGTATAGAAGCCAATGCATGCAGCGTGTAGCAGAAAAGACATAGCAAATCTTAGAGAATTACTACCTTTAAGCTACGGCATTCAGCACAAAAAGGCACCCCAAAGTATTACTGGCTAAAACATCACATTTTGATGCCTAGCGCAGCTAATTCAGGTATCCATTCAGCTTCTACAAGTGTCTATACAACTTCAACAAAAACAAGACACTCCCCCTTTACGTGTGTAGACAGCTCATTCAGGTATTCAGATAGTTCATTCAGGTGCCCAGCCAGCTTGTGCAGGTGTCAATACACCTCATTTAAGCGGCTCCTAGTCTAGACATCAACAACACAACAAAAACAAAGCACTCACCCTCTAGCCCAAGCACAAACCGTAAGGCCCAAGCTACGCCTTGCCGTTCAGCCTGCAGCAGCAGCAGCAGCAGAGAAGCATTATTTGATGGCATTCATTTGATTTCAAAAGGATTTCTTGCTGGATTATGTTGCTCTTCGTTGGTTGTTTTCCTTTTTAATTACTTCTTAGCAAACTCCCCTCTGCCTACCCCTTGGGCGCTCGCTCCGCAGCTTCGCCGCAGTATAAATTCAATTGTATACACAGCCTGCAAAGAGAACCTTCAGACAGACAGACACTCATTATCAGCAGCAGCAACACGAACAACAGCAGCAACAATAGCAGGAGCAGCGGCAACAAGAGCGGCGGCTGCCGCAGCAACAGCAGAGTCTTCCTTTGCATGAGGAGGCCACGAAGAAGCTCTGTTTGAGTGCACCCTAACATAGTAATGGGGTGCATCTACACCTTAGTTTTGTATCACTACTCTTCTGGCCTATGAATTTTCATTCGCATAAAGTGTAATCTAAAACAAATCAATCATAAAGAGAGTAGCAGCTAAACTCTCACAATGGCAAAGTTCAATATCATCCCAAGTACAACGCACACAAATAAACAAATACTAAACCCAGTATTAAATGAATAAACAAACGGGAGCACCGAGAGCATGCAAGGAAAAAAAACAAAACAATCCATAAAAAGCCCCGCAAAAAGTTTAACAAAGAAGAAATAAGTGCGAGAAGTAAAGGAAAGGGAATAAATTGCAAAGGGACAGAGACAATAAAGAAGACGAACTCAATAAAAGATATATGCTGAAGTAAAACAGGAGAAAAGAGCGCCAAAGAAACAGGCTGAAGAAGAAGAAAATGAGCAGTTGTTGTTTTTACCAGCACATAATGCATGCATCCCCAGCCTCCTCTCAGGTAAGAGAGAGAAAGAAACAAATTAAATATATTATGAAAAGCAAACAGCAGGAAAAAGAAACAAAAAGCGTATAGAAGGACAAGAAGAAAATTTTCATGAAGACACAACAGGCACCGTTAAGCAAAAAGAAAACAAACAAAACATCAAACAGAAGCAAAAGGAAAACAAACAAAACGCAAAAAAGAGCATCACCTCTAGGGCCCCCTGGCAGGCGTCTCTGTATTCTCTGTCGGTTTCAACAACAAACTTAAGCCATCCTTCATGAGGCTCTTCTGTTTCTACCTCTCTGTTTTGTATTTCTTTCTCTCGTCTTTGCATGCACTGGAGAGAAGAAGAAAGAAAATACGCCGCTGGACGAACCCCAGAAACACCAAAGACCTGAGCAGAGGCAACGCTTAGACAATTGCCACTGCTGCCGCTGCTTCTGCTGCTGCTGCTGCTTCTGCTGCTGCTGCTTCTGCTGATGCTGCTGCTGGTTTTTGCTATCATGGCAGCTTACTTGTGGCGCTGCACAGGGTTTATTATTTGTTTGTTTTTTGATAGGGTTTGTTATTATTATTAGGGCTCTCTCTTGTGGTTGCCTCCTTTTTTATTTCATGCAATAGAGGTAAACACACCTCAAACACAACTTCTCTGCGCCAGCGCAGGTGTCTGTACACCTCACACTGGAAAGGGAAGCTGGCAGAAAGCAGCCGCAGCAACTGAACTACCAGAGGCAGCAGCAGCCCCTCTTCTACCTCCTGCTGCTGCTGCTGCTGCTGCTGCAAGAGGTGACCCCGTTGTTGCACAGACTCCTGCTGCTGCTGCTGCATCAGCTCCTGCTGCTCCAGCTGCTGCGGCAGCTGCTGCTGCTGCTGCTGCCGCAGTGCCAACGACTCCTCCGGCTGTCCCCTTGTGGAATCCTCCAGCAGCAGCGGCAGCAACTGAAAGCAAAATTTAGAAGAAAAAACAAATTAAACTGCTTCTCTCCCTCGGGTATGTGCTGCTGCAGTGCAATGTGCAACTCCACAGGTCAGCCAGATAGAAAGAAGAGACGAGCAAGACATATGAGTGGTATATATATGTATACATGCGTACGAATATATATATATATATATATTCGTATTATCCATATACACATATATATACACCTATACGTTTGTTAATACATGTAAATGTACAAGAACTCCAATATATATATATATATATATATGTATATACATACATATATATATATGTACATGCATGAATTGTACAGAGCCCCGCAGTGAGAATAAGAGCAAAGAGGAGGCGTTTGCTTACATCAATGAGGTGCTGGCACTTAGAAAGAGATTCTCTTCCTACGTCTGTTGCTGCAATCTTCAGCAATAAATGAAGACCTTCTGGATCTCCTGTCTTCCATAGGGTTCGGGTGTACATACACCCCACATACATCACCTGCTCTCAGCGCAGTTGGTGTGTCTTGCGCTTATTTCAGATGTTTGTTTAGGGTTTAAGGCTGAGCAGCAACGATATAAGAAAAGAAACACAAGACAGACAAAAGAGACAGAGGAGGAGGCAGCAGGAGACAAACAAGACAGAACTACACCGATAGAGACACAAAAAAGAAAGAAACAGCAGCAGCAACAGCAGAAACAGCAAGAAAAAACACAAAAGGAGGCATCAGGAGAGACAGCAGGAGACACAAAGAAACAAAGAGAGACATGAAAGAGCCGAGTAAACAAGAGACTGAGAGACACCTCCGAAGTGGAGATCTGTTCTGCTGCCTGAGCCTCCATCCCTAGAATTGTAATAAGACGAAGAAGCCTGCAGCAAGAAGAAAAGAAGAAAGTAACACATTAAACAAACAAAATATATAAATAAATTAAGAAACAAATCATGCAATAACTAAAGAAATAAATAAAGAAATAGAAGACAGCATGGAACACAAACAACATATTAAAAAAACAAAGACAGGAATTCACTAGGCACCTCTTTGTCTCTTTTTATTTAGTTCTTCATTTACTGGTTTTGTTTGAATAAACAAAAACAAAAACAAAAACAAAAACAAAAACAAAAACAAAAACAACACTACAAACACCACAATATATATATATATATATTAATTATATATATATATATACATATATATATATATTTTGTGGTGTTTGTAGTGATTATATATATATATGTATATATTAATTATATATATATATTTTGTGGTGTTTGTAGTGATTATATGTTGTGCATCTCAGACAAAAGAAGAGATGCGGCAATTCTCCCTCTACACCAAACGGAGTCCAATTAAAAACACAAGAATAGATAAATAAATTATATATATGTATATATTTCTCTATTATCTATTTATGTATTTCCATATCAACTATATATACCTATATATATGTATATATTAATTATATATATTTATATGTATATATATATATATTTTGTGGTGTTTGTAGTGATTATATGTTTTGCATTATTTACATTGTTTACATACTTTCTAGTATTTCTATTATATAAATATTTATATATAAATGCGCATAGATATACACATATATATATATATATATATATATGTATTACCTATTCGCTTCTGTTGTCGATATTTTTTATCATTTACATGGTTTGTATATTTGTTCTTTTCTGTGTTATTTGATTATTTTTTATAATTTTATCCGTTTTATAGATTTGTTTTGTTTGTGTTTTTTGTATTACTTACACAAATTATTTTATTTATAGTATCAGCGTTATTTGCACTCTTCCTCCTGTATATATTATTATACGATATTATATATATTAGTTATTATTATTTGTTTTTTCATGTAATACTTGTATATATTTTGTATAATTCATATTATTTATAATATTAATACCACTTATATTATTTATAATATTTTTATTATATATATATACATATACGTTGCTAGTGCAAGCAGCAGAAATAAACCCATAGAAAGGAGAAGAAAAGAAAGACGCAGGTCTGCAGCAGAAGTACTCACATGCAGGCTGTCTCTCTAGAGACAGAGAGATAGCTACAACCCACTGGCGGTTCAGACGCTGCTGCTGCTGCTGCTTCTGCTGTTGCTGCTGCTGTTTGCTGCTGCTCAAGGTGCTGCAGCTCTGGCAGCAGCAGCCACAGCAGCTTTGCTGCTGCATAGATGATGCTGCTGCACAGCATACGTCTTCTTGCTTCTGCTACACTGACAGCCACCAGAAGAACAAATAAACAGGAGACAGACAAAAGCCCCAAAGAAACCAATTAACATTCAAACAAACAAAAGAAAATCTAAACAGACAACAGAGAAAAGGTTGTAAGGGAGAGAGCAAACGGAGATAACAACAAGAAACAGAAAAAACAAACAATTGAAAAACTAGTCAGATAGAAGAGACAGAAGTGAAAATAAATTAATAAATAAATAAATAAATAAATAAATAAATAAATAAATAAATAAATAAATAAATAAATAAAGCAATGCACAGAATGAGGGCAATGCAATTTGCAGCAGATGCTTCGACTTGTATTTCTTTATTTATGTTTATTTCTTTTTCAATATTTAATTTCTATTTAGTATCTATTATATATATATATATATCTGCTTATTTATTTATTACGTGCTTGTGTCTATCGCTTACACTGCCACGCTGCATGCAGCGCCTGCTGCATCTCGCAGCAAACTACGGGCCTCCTGCGAGAGCAGCATTAGCAGCAGCAGCAGCAGCAGCAGCAGCAGCAGCAACAGCAAATGAAGCACCAACATCAACAGCAACTGGAGCTGCAGCAGCTCCACCAGCAGTAGCAGCAACAGTAACGACAGCAGCAGTAGCAACAGCAATAACAGCAGCAGCAGCAGCAACTGCAGCACCGCCAGCAGCACCAGCACCAGCACCAGCAACAGCAACGGCAGCAACAGCAGAAGGAGAAGCAGCATCTGCTGCTGTTGCTGCTGCGACGTCAGCTATTTGATGTTTACTGGGGGTGGGAGCCTCCAACAAGCAGCACAAAGATATGAAGCCAAAGGACTGTCAGCCCCTGAACAAAAAAGAAAAAAATAAACACAAGACGAGACAAGCATTATAATAAGCAAAAGTAGAGTAAATATTATTTATATATATTAGAATAATATATATAAGATATAATGTATAATATATAATATATAATATATAATATATAATATATAATATATAATATATAATATAATATATAATATATCGTATAATATATAATATATAATATATAATAT
>NW_013549208.1:0-5587 GCF_000499425.1 Eimeria acervulina | reverse complement strand
TTTAGGTGTCTCTGTTCCCGTTCAGGTGTCTCCTTTCAAGTGTCTCTTTTTAAGTGTCTCCGTTTAAGTGTCTCTTTCCCTCTTCAGGTGTCCCCTTTTAGGTGTCTCCTTTTAGGTGTCTCCTTTTAAGTGTCTTATATGTATATATTTAAATTTATGTGTATATTTAGACTGCATATATATATATAGAAACATCTACATATACATCTACATATAATATATATAATATATAATATATAATATATATCTGCGTGTCTTTGTCTTTATGATGATAATTTTATTTAGGTGGCTGGACCGATGTATATCAGCGCATCGCCACCCCTCTTCTCAAGCTTTGTTCGGCATTCTTCAAGGGGGTTTGAGTTTGCATATGAGAGAAAAAGCAATTAAATTAATTATGAAAAGAGACTGTCACGGTTTTGCGATTGGCGGGTTATCAGGAGGAGAAAGAAAGAAAGACTTCTGCTCAGTTGTTGAATTCGTAGGGCTCCTTTTATCTGTCTCCTTTTGTCTTTTATCATTATTTTATTTATTTTTTAAATCGTGTCTCCTTTTATCTGTCTCCTTCTGTCTTTTATTGTTATTTTTGTTATATTTCTATTATGTCTCCTTTTATCTGTCTCTCTTTTTGTCCTACATTATTATTTTATATATTTCGTTAATTATGTCTCCTCCTATCTGTCTCCTTTTGTCTTTTATTGTAATATTCTGTCTCCTTTCATGTGTCTCCCTTTGTCTTTTAAAATTTTTTTTTGTCTCCTTTTAATTATGTGTCCTTTTGTCTGTCTCCTTTTGCCTTATATAACTAAATTATATCTCCTTACATGCGCTTCTCTTTGATTGTTTTAAACAAATGATGTAATGATGTCTCCTTTCAGGTGTCTCCTCAGTTTATAGTGTCTCTTTTCATTTGTTTATTAAGTGATGTTGTTTTAAAGTGTCTCCTTTATTTTTACTGTTTCTTCTATATATATATATATATATATATAAGCTGTCTCCTTATGCTTGTTATGAACAATTGCTGTCTCTTTACTTTGAACTGTCTCCTTGAGTTAATGAAGTTATAATAGCATATCACCTTTGCTGAGCTTGTATTAATTATTAATAAGTATATAAAAATAATAGCGTATGTTAGTTATTTTACGTTGTTTGTTTGCAGTGTACGCGTGAAGGCGTTGGTTTGTCTCCTTTTAAACCTCGATATCTAATGGGTGTAGGCTATCCCGAAGATATAGTTATTTGTGTCTCTTTAGGCTGCGATTTATTTGATTGTGTGTACCCAACACGTACTGCACGCTTTGGGGCTGCTCTAACTGCAGCAGGAATAATAAAAATCAAACAACATAAATATGCTGCTGATTTACTTCCTCTTGACCCTTCTTGTTCTTGCTACACATGCTCCTCCTTCTCAAGAGCATACTTACATCATACATTCAATAAGGTAAATACATACATACATGCATGCATGCATACTTTCATGCATGCATGCATGCATGCATGCATTAGTGCATGCATGCATGCAAGTATGCATGCATGCAGTAGCCAATAATAAAGAAATAAAATAGCGTGGGCGGGGTGCAACGTTTGGAGAGACAGAGGCAGCACAACTCGCTGCTTCTCATGCTGCTGTTGCTGCTGCTGCTGTTGCTGCTGCTGTTGCTGCTGCTGTTGCTGTTTTTGCTGCTGCTGTTGTTGTGCTGTCTATGGGGGGGCAAATGCGGTGAAATATCGTCTAGCAGTATTTGATGTATTTTCTGTCTTTGTTTGTTTGTGCTTTATTATTAAATAATTATATATATATATATATTTATTTATCTTTATTTATTTAATTTATTTGTTTGTTTATTTCTGTTCTTTGATGCAGAGTCCTACTGCTGGGCAGCTGTTAACTTTACACAATTTATATTATCTGCAGCAGCTTTGTTTGGAGATGCAGCAGAATATAAAGAGAGGAACTTTTGCTGCTTTTGTTGAGTCGTTTCTATTGAAGAGATACCCTAGACAAACTCCTATTAACGCTGAAGCAGCAGCAGCAGCAGCAGCAGGAGTAACAGCAGCAACAGCAGGCGCAGCAGCAGCAGCAGCAGGAGCAGCAGCAGCGGCAGCAGGAGCAGCTGCAGCAGCAGCAGGAGCAGCTGCAGCAGCAGCAGGAGCAGCTGCAGCAGGAAGAAGACCAGCAACCCCGATAGAGACAGTTGCTGCAGCAGCAAGGCCTTCAAAGAGACAAAAAGTGTCTCCTTCTCTTTTTAAAGAATCTCAAGGAGAGTGTGGGGCTGTTGCTGCTGCTGGCAGCAGCAAACAAGGGGAGAGCAGCAGCAGCAACGAAGCTGAGGAGACAGTAGGGAAGGAGACAAGAAAGGAGACAAAGAAAGAGACAAAAGAAGAGACAGGAGACACTAAAGAGACACTTAAACCTCCCCTTTGGATACGTAATGCTCTCCTCGCTGCCGGTATTGACATCAGCCATCTGTATACAGAATTTGATGATAGAGACTAACAAACAACAACTAAATCTACAGTCTCCTTTCGTTATTATTAACAGCACTTAACTCTTTCTTTTATATATATAATATATTTAATATACATAATATCTATATAATACATACAATATATATTGTATATAATATATATATATATATATATGAGAGCAACAAAGCTACGGTGTCTCTCTCCTATAGTAAACTTCATTACACAACAAAATTACTACTAAGAGGTTTATGCTTATGTATATATATATTATTTAATATATATATATATATATATATACATAGAAGTGTCTCTATATATATATGGAGACACGTCTATGAAGTGTCTCCATATATATATAGACACTTGAAGGCCCTTCAGCTAAGAGACACTTAAAAGGAGACACTTAAAAAGAGACACCTAAAAGGAGACACCTAAGAGGAGACACCTAAGAGGAGACACCTAAAAAGGGAGTACCTAAAAGGAGGCAGCTAGGAGACAGTTAAGCGGAGGGGGTTAAAAGGAGACACTTCAGAGGAGACACTTCAGCAGCCATCATATTCTTAATAACCCTTTGGTTTCTTTAGAAAAACAAAATGCATGCAGCGCTTCCGCATGCACCGCAGCAACTCCTCTCTTCCCTCTAAGTAAGACAAAAACCCTAAAGGAAGGTGAGGGCCCCCCAGGGGCCTCACACCCCATGCATGCATGCATTTGCATGCATGCATGCATAGATGCATGCAAATGCATGCATGCAGGCAATCCAGGAGGTATTTGGGGCTTTGTTGTTATAAAAGGAGAGAAGAGGCGTCTACCTCTTTACCTGAAGAGCGCAGAGAAGAGAAAAAGCAAAATAATTAAACTCAGGAGACACCTGGACGGTGTATCATCAGTATCTCTTCAAGGGTTTAGGGTTTAGGGTTTAGTTTCTTACTCTTGAGCTTAGATTGCTGCTCTCGCTGTCTCTCTTTTACCTTCATCACCACCTCCTCCACAGCCTGCACAGCAGCAGCAAAAAACAAAAAAAGAAAAACAAAGAAGAGACACTTTAAAGACAGAGACAGAGACACCCCAACAACAAGCAGCAAGTAAACCCTCGTCACACAGCATGCTGCTGCCGAGAGGAGACGCTACTATTGCTGCTGCTGCTGCTGCTGATGCTACTGCTACTGCTGCTGCTGCTATTGCTGATACTGCTGCTACTGCTGATGCTGCTACTGCTACTGCTGCTGTTGCGGCTGCTACTACTACTGCTGCTGCTGCTGCTGTTTCTGTTGTTGTTGTTGCTCTGCTGTTGCGGCTACTACTACTACTACTGCTGCTGCTGCTGTTGCTGCTGCTGCTGCTGCTGCTGCTGCTTGGGGCCGCCGGGGGACAGCGAGGGAGACGTCTTTCATACAGGGATTCGCTGCTGCTCTTTGCGTTTTGCTGTCTCCTTCTCTTCAATATCTTTTGCTTTCTTTGCTGCCTGTGAAGAGAGAGAAATGCAGCAGACAGAGACAGAAAAGGAGACACTCAAACGGAGACAAAAGGAGACAGACAAACCCAACAAAAAGACAAATCTATGCAGCAACCTCTGTACTGTTGCTACTATGCTTCTGCTGCTCTTGCTGCTGCTTCTGCTGTTCCTGCTACTGCTGCTGCTTGTGCTGCTGTTGCTGCTACTACTACTGCTGCAGTTCTCGCCGCAGGTGCTGTGGGTGCTCATGCTGCAACTGCTTTTACTCAGCTGCTGCCTCTGCTGCTGCTGTTTGTGCTGCTGCTGCTGCTGCTTGTGCTTGTGCTTGTGCTGCTGCTGCTGCTGCTGCTGCAGCATTTAATGCTTACAGTGTTATTAGGGCCTGGAAGGAAGTCTGCGTTTCTTTTTCTTTTTTTGTCTTGGCTCTTTTGCTGCTGTTTGTCTCTCTCTTCTATTTGGCGTCTCTGTGGGGCCCCACAGAGGAACAACAAATAAATAAATAAATAAATAAACAGTTAAAAGAATATTTATTTTATAAATATACTAGAAAGAAATAAAGCATCAAACACAAATCAAAGAAAAGCCGATGGTCGGTGCCTTCATACAAACCGATTAACAAAAACACCTCCTAACAGATATTGCATATAAACATTTATATATATATATAATATTCATGTATATATATGTAAGTAAATATGTATATATGTATATATATACGTGCATATATATCTATATATATAGTTATATAGGTATAGATAAAGATGTGCATAGACGCACATATAGATGCATACACCGAATACACTTGATATCCAATCTAAATATATAATTTATAAATAAATAAATAAATAAATAAATATATATATATATATATATAAACGCACATATATATATATATATATATATATTTATTAATGTATATATAAATATATATATACATACATATATATATGAATGCATATATATATATATATATAAAGCATATATACATATATATATAAAGCATATATATATATATATATAAAAGGTAAACATACTTTTTTTTCTTGTGCATCTATGAAGTATTCGCCGGACTCCATGAGGAGATCTTCTTTGCGGGGTGTCTGCGGAGGCGGGAATAGCGACTTTTGTTTGTTTTGTTTGGTTACTTTTAACTTCTTTCTTTGTACATTTCTCTTTTTAAACTGAGGTAGGAAGCGATCCCAGTTCTCCTAAAAAGTGCAGCACAAAACATAACAGCAGCAGCAGCAGTATAAGCAGCAGCAGCAGCAGAAGAAGCAGCAGTGTATAAGCAGCAGCAGCAGCAAGAGTATAAGCAGCAGCAGCAGCAAGAGTATAAGCAACAGCATCAGAAGCACAAATAGCAGCGACAGCAGACAGAGACAGAGGGACTGAGATACACACAGAGACAGAGAGACAGAGAGACAGAGAGACAGAGAGACAGAGAGACAAAGAGACAGAGACAAAGAGAGAAAGAGACAGAGAGGCAGAGACAGAGAGGAGACAGACAGAGACAGAGACAGAGACAGAGACAGAGACAGAGAGACAAAGAGACAAAGGAAGAAAGAGACACAGAGACAGAGAGACAAAAAACAACGAGACAGAGACGGAGAGACAGAGAGAAAGAGAGAGACAGAGAGCAAGAGACAAAGAAACAAAGAGACG
>NW_013549209.1:0-7335 GCF_000499425.1 Eimeria acervulina | reverse complement strand
TTGTGCGGCTGTAGAACTGTGTGGGTGCGGAGTGAGCATGCAGGTTGGGTCCATGCAAGATTGTTGTCGACAGCATGAGGCGTTGGCATGAGTTGATGTAGCACTTTAACCCGTCAAAGACACGCCAGGGCATTGAGTGCCTTTGTGATTTTTTGCGTTCAGACAGTAAGCAGGCTGCGTATTCAAGGGGTTTTAAAGTTTTGCATTAGTCACAGTGGGGTCCTTTTAGAAGAACCGCCGAGGATAAACTTTGGAAGCTGTAGTGAAACGAAAAGGAAGCAAATCCTAGAATTCGGTCCTTTTGTTCGTTTGCGCTCAAGGCTTGGTGCTGGACGAGGTGCGTGTTGACTCTGTGACGTGGCAGTTTGGGGGATGTGCAGGGACGTGGCTGGAAAGGAGGGACATGCTCGAACAATGCGGGGAGGGTGTCAGGTGGTGCCAAAGGCGTTTGGGTAGGTTTGTAGGATCGTCGCAGACGGGGCTAATCAACAGCATCGCAGCCATGTGGAATTTGTAGAGTTGTTGAGGCAGGCCCGTTGCAGCTCTTTCTCGTCTGTCGCCGCCTAGGTAATGTCTACGAATGCGTTGCATGTGTTGTTGCCAAAGACCGTGCGCTGAAAACTACTATGTGGTCCCTGCTTCTGCAACAGCAAAGCTTGACACGCGCGCTGTTAGGCATGTGCGAGGTCTTGTGTTGTATATTCCGGTCTGGTGTTTGAATCGCATCGAGGTCTGCAGAGAGTAGGTTTGCATTTCCACCGCTGACTTGTTTCACGCAGTCAAGGGCTGGAATTTAGAGCCTTTCGCGTGCATGCTACTGTCACTTGGACCTGCACTGCGGGTACTTGTAGGCTACATTGCATTGCAAGAAGCTGCATCTCGCGTATGCCTTTCAGATGCAGCATTCAACGCATGCTGCACCTGGGTCGACGCAGTAATTCATGAATGCTGCACTGTATTTTGACTAGGCTACCAAGTTTTAGACGGCGGCTTCCACACACATAAAGAGGGTAGATATTAGTGACTACCTTCATTCATCTTCGTAGACCAATCGTTTTGTTGAAGAATCAGGTAGTGCAGATGGACTACACTACAAAATTTCGTCGGTGCTTTTTGCATGCATAAACGTTCTCAGAATCAAAACATCGAATGCTTTTCCACACGCCAAGCACACACATCAATCTCTGCTTTGTGTGAGCTGAAGGTGGGGATTAGGCTGTATTTCGTCCGATTAATTGGCGTCAAGGGGGTGGAAGGGGTAGTGACAATGTTGTGCCTCTGCCGCTTGTGACATATGGCTTTGAAAACTTAGCAGCAGAGAGGCATGAATGGCCCAAAGCACTCTTTTCTTAAATATGCGCTGTTTTATTCAGCCTGCGAGCAGCTGCGATCAACGACAACTTGCGTAACTGTGCACCGCCTCCAGCGGTCAAAAACAGTAGGAAAGGGCGGCGTCGGGATGGCGAGGTACACTCCTTCGCTTCGAGCTGACGTAGGTGAGTCGCAGGCCGTGAGTGGATATCCCGTTAAACATCATTTAGCAAATGTCTTGCTGTCCCGTCACCGACGCAGCTTCGACAGCTCTTGTTGCAGCAAAACGTTTTTGCACCTGTGCTAAGTTCCAACCTTCGCGCGGTCAAGAACACTGGGAAAGGGTTGCGCCTAGAGCATGAGTTCCCAATTGGCAGCCAGCACTGCATGCACCGATACGGCCTGTTCTTACACGAGCTGACACATGCGGACAAGAAGACATTATCCACGAAGTGCTCACGAAGCTACAACCGGGATTGTACACTTGCCGCAGGAGCTTCATAACACCTGAACAATAACAACAACACTAAAAGCACGCGCTGAAGAAACTTTGTGCGTCGAATGTGTTGTGACGACACGTTAAATTCATCCCTCATCTGCGGGCCATTACGAGGCCAGTGCGGACGTGGCGCCTAACGTTCTTGTTTCGCTCCAAGGCCGCATGACAGTCTGTAGCCCCGTCTTCGTACTGAGAATGCTGCTACCAAAACGGTGCAACCTCGCCGTGAGGGAACACATCGACGTGGTACGAAAGAGTAATGTGGTACGAGCATGCTTCATCTCACGCAGTTGGTATGCAAGGCATTAGCAAAGCTTGGCGTTGTGCAGCAGCCGTCAACTGCACCAATTGGCACTGAGGTTTTGGTGGCGAATGAACGCGTCGTTCTAAAAGTGCTGCACGCGCACGATGCCAAGAGAGGAGTGAACCTGACGCCTTTCCAAGGTGCTCACTCATCCGCACCGGTTTTAGTGATGACATAGTTGGCGGCAGCGCTTTTGCTAATAGCGTAAGTTGGTATTTAGGCATACTGGCGTATGCAACTCAAGTGCACCCTCCTAGACGGTAAGTCAGTGCTTGCTTCTCCAAGGGACGCGGATGTGAGGAAGAGAATACACGTTCGTTCCACGCACTGATCTGATTTTGTTGCTGAAGCGTGTTGCTAGCGGCCAATGGTTTGTTTGCTTACCGGCGCGGTTGAGGGGAAGATGCGACTGGAGAATGATAGAGCGAAGGCGGCCGGCACTACTGAGAGTGTGCATGAGCTATGCGTTGCCGTCCTATTCGAGGGACGCGCAGGGAATAGACTGACTTTGAGTAGTTCGTGCAGACGTGTCTGCTCGCTATACTGTTTGTGTACGTGCAGCGCATTGCGTCACTGCCGGGTTCCCACCCGGCCGGTGTTACAGCTAATCTGTGTGCATCGCGGCACCTGGTCTGCAGGAGAAGGTAAATGATGTTGGGTTCAGTCTCTCGTATGCCTATCCTGAAATATGCTAACATCATCACTACTAAATGCAATTTTCGGACTACCTGGAAACGGATGGAAGAGTGCACATTCTATGCATGGTCACGCTGGTTGTCTACTCCGCTGTGTTCCCCCCACCTGCGCGCGGTAAAAGCATTGGGAATGGGGCACGCCCAGAGCACAAATTCCTAGTTGGCAGCCCTATCTGCATGCATGACGAGAACCACGGTTTGTCCTGTTTTCCAGGAGAATTCACATTGATTATCTACATCTGAACAGACATTGTTCACCCACTGGCCACTAGGCCACACCTGGTTTCGGAGTTTTGCCACAAGGTCTTCCTGACGCCTCTAAACAGTAGTGTTACTGTAGAATAAACCGACGAATATTCTGCATGCGTGGCTAAAAGCATGCACTGAACAACGCTTCTTACTCGGCTCGATTGTGAAGATACGTCTGTTTATTTCTCGTCTGCGGACCACCGCGAAGCCAGCGAGGTTGCGGAGCCTAGTGCTCCTGTTTCAGCTGCAAGACCGCATGACAGTCTGTAGCCCCGTCTTCGTACTGAGGATGCTGCTACCAAAACCGTGCAACCGCGCCGCGAAGGAACACATCGACGTGGTACGAAAGAGTAATGTGGTACGAGCAAGCTTCATCTCACGCAGTTGGTATGCAAGGCATTAGCAAAGCTTGGCGTTGTGCAGCTGCCGTCAACTGGGCCAATTGGCACTGAGGTTTTGGTGGCGAATGAACGAGTCGTTCTACAAGTGCTGCACGCGCACGATGCCAAAAGAGGAGTGAACCTGACGCCTTTCCAAGGTGCTCACTCATCCGCACCGGCTTTAGTGATGACACAGTTGGCGGCAGCGCTTTCGCGAATAGCGTAAGTTGGTATTTGGGCATACTGGCGTATGCAACTCAAGTGCACCCTCCTAGTCGGTAAGTCAGTGCTTTCTTCTCCAGGGGACGCGGATGTGAGGAAGAGAATACACGTTCGTTCCACGCACTGATCTGATTTTGGTGCTGAAGCGTGTTGCTAGCGGCCAATGGTTTGTTTGCTTACCAGCGCGGTTGAGAGGAAGATGCGACTGGAGAATGATAGAGCGAAGGCGGCCGGCACTACTGAGAGTGTGCATGAGCTATGCGTTGCTGTCCCATTCGAGGGACGAGCAGGGAATAGATTGACTCTGAAGAATTTGAGCAGGCGTGTCGGCCCGCTATACTTGATGTGAATGTATAGTGTATTGCGTTACTTACCGGGGTGGCTCCTGGCGCGTGAGGTTGCCAATCTAGATGCATCGCGGCCCCGGGCCTACAGAAGAAGATAATTGATGCTGGGTTGCACCTAACTAATGAGCATCCTGAAATATTGCTGAGGCGCCGCCAGTATCTAATATCGATTTGTGGAGTACCTGGAAACTGCTGGAGGAGTGCACGTTCTCTGCTTGGTCACGCTGGCTTCCACAACTGTGGTGCGTTTCCACCTGCGCGTGGTGAGGAGCATTCGGAATGGGGCACGCCAAAGTAGGGTTTTCCGCATTGGCAGAGCCTTCTGCATGCATCACGAGAAACACGGTTGAGCCGCTTCTTCCAGGAGCGGTTACACTGTTTATGTGCCCTGACAGGCATGGTTCACAAACTGTTTGCCACGCCACAACGGGGTTCGTATTATTGCCCCACGGGCTTCGCAATATCTGTGCAGGAGTGCAGTGCTGTGCCATTAAGCCCATAAACATAGCCCCCCTGATGCGTTGCATGCGTGACAGAAAAAGCTTTTGCGGAACGAATCGATTGTGGCGGCTCGGCGGTCCATCACAGTGAGGCGGTTACGGGGCCACTGACCATGGGGAGCCTAAAATTGCTGTTGCACTTGGAGTTCGCATGACGGTCTGCAGGCCCGCTCTCTTATTCACAAAGCTATTGTCAAAATGCTGCAGCTGTGCTATGTGAAGACATAGCAGCATACTGCGAGTAAAGTTATTTGCTACGGGTACGCCTAATCCCAAGCAGGCTGTACGAAAGGCATTAGCGATGCATGGCGTTATGCAGCTGTCGTCAACTGGAACAGTATGCAATGGTATTGCGATGGGACATTCGTCAAGACTTTTACAACTGCTGCACGTCCACACTGTGTTAAAAAGGGAGTGAGCTGAGCGTCTTGCCAAGATGTTCGCTCATCGGCTCAGGGGCTAGTGACGACCTAGTTGGCGGGGCGATATCGAACGTCGCGCACCTTGCTATTCGGGTGTACTGGCCTGTGCAACGCAAGTGGGCCTTCTCAGAATGTAGGTCGCTCATAGCACTGATTCGAGTGGGGTTTTGAGGCCTGTTAATAGTGATTGATAATTTGTTTCCTTACCCGCGCGGCTGAGAGGGAAGTGGGCTGGAGAACGATAAAGCGGAGGTTGCCGGCACTATGAAACGTGCGCGTGGGCGATACTTTGCCGGCCTTTTCGCGCGGTGTGAAGTGAATAGACTGAGTTTGAAGAATTTGTGCAGGCGTGTCTGCCCGCTATACTTGATGTGCATGTATAGTATATTGCGTTACTTACCGGGGTGGCTCCTGGCGCGTGAGGTTGCCAATCTAGATGCATCGCGGCCCCGGGCCTACAGAAGAAGATAATTGATGCTGGGTTGCACCTAACTAATGAGCATCCTGAAATATTGCTGAGGCGCCGCCAGTATCTAATGTCGATTTGTGGAGTACCTGGAAACTGCTGGAGGAGTGCACGTTATATGCTTGGTCACGCTGGCTTCCACAGCGGTGCTGCGTTACCACCTGCGCGCGGGAAGAGGTACACATAGTGGACGAGTTAACAATTGGCAGCCAGCTCTGCATGCACCACGAGAAACACGGTTGAGCCTCTTCTTCCAGGAGCACTCACATTGTTTATCTGCACGTACAGACTTGGTTCACGAACTGGTCACCACGCCACACCTGGTTTCGTATTCTTGCCACAAGGTCTTCGTAACACCCCTAAACACTAGTGGTGCTGTAGAACAAACCACCTAATATTTTGCATGCGTAAATCATCGCACATGATGAGACAATTTTGTGCTTCGAATCGATTGTGGAGGCTCGGTGGTTCATCACAGTATCTTCTGCATGCGACTGTGGGGCCAATGAGCGTATTGAACCTGAAATTACCGTTGCCTCTCGGGGATGGCGTGAAGGTCTGCAGAGTTGCTCGTAGTGAGAGTGATGCTGTCAAAACGGTGCAACCGCGCCATGCAGAAACACAACGAATTGCTAAGAGGGAAGTCATTGGCTACGACCAGGCTTCATCGACGCAGGTTGTACGCAAGGGAGAGCGAGGCGCGGCTGCATCGTGTTGTGCAGCAGTGGTCACCTGGAACAGTATGCAGTGGCTTTGTGATGGCGAATCCGTCAGTCGTTTTACAAGTACTGCACATGCACCATGACACAACAGGAATGAACTTGACGGCTTTCCAAGATGCTCATTCCATCATCACAGGCGTTATTGATAAAGTAGTTGGCTGCGGCGATTTCACGCATATCGCTAGTTGCTACTTTCCCATCCTGGCCTGAGCAACTCAATTTCGACGCCGCAGCCTGTAGGCCAATACTTGCTTGCAAAAGTGAAGGGATACAGAGGAAGAGAGTTTAGCCGTTCGTAGTAATGGTGTGAACCGGACACTGAGGCGCCTTCATATCGATTATTGATTTGCTTTCTTACTAACAGGGCGGACAGAAAGGTACGTTGGCTCTACAAAACGTGTGCACGGACGATGCACTGGCGCCATTTTCGCGAGACCTGGAGTGATAACACTGAGTATGAGGACTTTTTGGAGACGGGTCTGCCCGCCGTAGTTTCCGTGAATGAGAAATGGGCAGTGTATTGCGTCACTACCGGGTTCGCATCTGGCGCATGGTGTTGCTAGGCTGCATGCATCGAGGCGCCGGGCCTACAGATGAAGATAAATAATGGTCGTGTCTTTGTGCTTTTTACAACTGGGTTGCGTTGCCACCTGCACGACGTGAAAAAGATCGGGTGTGGGGTACACCTCGTGATAGGGTTTGCACATTGGGAGCCAGCTCTGCATGCATCACGAGAAACACGGTAGAGCTTGTTCTTCGTGGAGTAGCCTCATTGTTTGTGTGCACGGGCTGACATGGTCCACGAAGTAGTCACGAAGATACAGCTGGGGTTGTACTGTTGCCATAGGACCTTCGTATCACCACTACAACAGTAGTGACGCTGTAGAATAAACCGACAACTACTTTCCAAGAATATTAAAGGGCCTCCGCAGAAGAAGTCTTCTGATTCGATCCTATTGTGGCGATGCTTCTGCTCATGCTTCGTCGGCGGTCTATTAGGTCATTGAGGTTGGGCAGCCTAACGTTCTCGTTTCCGCACCAAGACCCATTTCGTAGGGAGAGTGCTGCTATTCAAACGCTGCAACAGTGTCATGCAGAAACACAGCGACATGCTAGGATAGGAGTCACTTGCTACGAACATGCTTCATCCGACACAGCTGGTACGCAAGGCGTAGCCGATGCGTGGCAGCATGGCGTTGTGCAGGTGTCGTCAACTGG
>NW_013549210.1:0-7649 GCF_000499425.1 Eimeria acervulina | reverse complement strand
GGAGACAGACAGAGACAGAGACAGAGACAGGCAGATAGAGAGTAGACAGATAGAGACAGAGACAGAGAGATGGAGAGCAGACAGATAGAGAGAAGGAGACAGAAAGAGAGAAGGAGACAGATAGAGAGAAGGAGACAGATAGAGAGAAGGAGACAGATAGAGAGAAGGAGACAGACGAGGAGAGAGAGACAGACAGACAGAGGGAGACAGACAGAGACAGAGACAGAGACAGGCAGATAGAGAGTAGACAGATAGAGACAGACACAGAGAGATAGAGAGCAGACAGATAGAGAGAAGGAGACAGAAAGAGAGAAGGAGACAGATAGAGAGAAGGAGACAGATAGAGAGAAGGAGACAGATAGAGAGAAGGAGACAGATAACAATGAAGAAACAGAAAACAAGAAGGAGGCAGATATCGACAGATATCTGTCTCCTTCTTTCAACCTGTCTCTTCCTTGCTCTCTGAGACAGATGGCGAAGAATGAAGAGACAGAAAACGAGAAGGAGACAGATAGAGAGAAAGAGACAGACATAAAGAAGAAGACCGATAGAAAGAAGGAGACAGAAAACGAGACGAGACAGATAGAGAGAAGGAGACAGGCATAAAGAAGAAGATAAATAGAAAGAAGGAGACAGGCATAAAGAAGAAGACAGATAGAACGAAGGAGACAGAGAACATAAAGGAGAACAACAACTTGAAGGAGACAAAGAGAAAGGAGACAGACAGCGAGAAGGAGACAGACAAGAAGCAGAGAGAAAACGAGGAGGAGACAGACAAGGAGACAGACATATAAGAACAAGAGAGCTAAGAAGGAGACAGACATATAAGAACAAGAGACCTAGGAAGGAGACAGACAGCAAGAAGGAGAAAGTAAAGAAGGAGACAGATAACAATGAAGAGACAGCAAACAAGAAGGAGACAGAAGAACAAAGAAGAGAAATGCAGCATATATGCTTCTGAAGCAAACATAAAAGAGACAAAACACAGAAAGGAGACAGACAAAGAGGGGACAGCAAACAAGAAGGAGACAGAAACAACGAAGAAAACAAAACAAGGAGACAGAGACGACCAAGATTGACTGCTATTAATCTATATGGGTGCCCCTTACAATTAGATATACTATAAATACATAATATATATATATATATAATGAGTAAATATATATATATATATATATATATATATGTATATATGTATATATACATATATATATATATATATATATACATATATATATATATATGCCTCATTGATAGACATATTAAATATAAATATAGAACAAATAACTTCTTTGTTATTAACACAACAGGATAACTCTATCGCCTAGCAACTGCAGCAGAAGCAGCAGCAGCAGCACGACCAGCAGCAGAAGTAGCAGCAGCAGCACGAGCAGCAGCACAAGTAGCAGCAGCAGCACGAGCAGCAGCAGAAGCAGCAGCAGCTGCAGGGGTGTCTACTTGTTAAGGAAAATATTGCTGTGGCCTCTATAGAAAGACAAACAACATTACCTAAGCTCGAGCGACAGCAGCAATAGCACGAGCAGCAGCAGGTGCAGCAGCAGACGCAGCAGCAAAAGCAGCAGCAAAAGCAGCAGCAGAAGCAGCAGTGCCTTGTACATGCAAGAGTTCATTGCTATAGCACTCTTCTTTGATGATGCTGCTGCTTCTGTTATATCTATATATAAATACATGTAGACATATATGCACATATATATGTGTATATAAATGTATATATATATATACATCTATATATATATATATATGTATATACATATATATATATATATATATATTTTTTTCATGTATGCATCTGTAGATGTATATGTATACAAGTACATGCATGAATACATGCATAAATGTATATATGTATATGCATATATATATATATATATATGTATATAGATATGTGTATATATATATGTATACATATATGTAGACATCCATACACCTATATATACACATACGAATGTGCACATATATGCATATAAACATATGCATATATATAAATATATTATATATTATATATATTACATATATAGGTACTGCTATATATAAACATATATGCATATATGTGTGTGTATCTGCTTATACATAAAACTATTGATATACAAAGAAGGGTGAAGGGCCTTTGTATTTAATAAAAGAAAAGAAAGAAAGAAAAGGAGACAGATGTCCTCTTTGCTTGTTTTGCGGTGTATCTCCACCTCCTCTTGAGTGGTCTCAAACCCTAAACCCTAAACCCTAAACCCTAAACCCTATATACCTGAAAGAATAAGCCTCGCATGCACGTGTTTCTCTGTCTCTTGTCGCTTGGTGTGAAGATTAGCAGCACAAACGCCAAGCCCTCAACCCCACAAACCCTAAACCCTCAACCCCACAAACCCTAAACCCTAAACCCTAAACCCTCAGCTTGTGGGGTTGAAGGTGGAAGGTGCTGAGGCTCAGGAGAGACCAACTACAGCAGTGCATGCAGCAGAAGAAACAGAAAGAGTTTCAGCAAAGAATTTCTATAAACAAAGAGCTTTCTATATAATATATAATGTATAATATATATTATATATGTATTGTATATGTATATACACAACACAGAGACAGAGACAAGCCGCCTCAGCAATAAAGTAGAGACAGCAAGAGAGAGGCAGCAGCTGTAGGCCTTAAACCCTAAACCCTGATGCAAACCCTCAAGCCGGTTGTAACCCCCTAAACCGTAAACCGTAAACCCTAAACCCTAAACCATAAACCCTAAACCCTAAAACCTAAACGAGACGGAGACGCGGGTTATGTTGTATTGTTAAATGGACAGCAGTTTTTTGTGGTGTTTAGAGAAGGAAAACCCTCAGTGTTCTCGCATGCATGCATATTTATTTCTTTTGTTAAAGGTATTTAAATAAACAAATTGAGATAAACAACAGGAAAAAGAAATACAGCAGAGGCACATGAGGATCGGGCGAAGTGCCGTTGGAGTTGATGAAAGCTGGGGTGTATATACAGCTAAAGATATGTTTTAAAGATCGTTTTTGAGTGGTATTTAGATAAAAGAATTCAATTATAATTATAATTTAAACATTAAAAAGGATTTATTTGCAAAAAATGAAGAAGCCCTCAGCGACAGAGACAGAGCGGCGGCGCTCTCCCTGCAGCGTAGACCTCGGGGTGTATATCTGCTCGGCCACATCGTTATATATTGTTAATCATGATAGAAAACAAATTATTTTCCTAAAAACAATGCATTAAATGCATTTAATATTCATATTTACAAACAAAAAGAAGAAACAAAAGCAGAAAGAGTAGACCTTACTGGCTGCTGGGGTTAACACGGTCGCGGGAGAGCCTTATAGCGCGGGGGTCTCTGCTTTTTGTTTTAAGTAGATAAATTTAGATAAAATTTATATTCATTTAAGGTTAATAACCTCAATAAAGCTGCTGTTTGTTGGAGAGAAGCAGATAAAACCCTTCTTTTCTCTCTTCTATAAAGCTGCTTCCGGCCCCACCGCAGCGGCAAAGAGGGTTTGAGTAACGGCCTTACGCTGTCTTACCCGGGGTGTACATGCAGCTAGTATAGTTTGTTTTAATTGGTAAACGACAGTGTTTAGATTACGTTTATATATACAGCTTGTGTATTTTTTACTGTTGAATGCTGCTGTTGCTGCTGCTGCTGCTGCTGCTGCTGCTGCTGCAGCACTGTCGCCGCCAGCCAGTCTGTTGGGGGTTGAGGATATATCAAGGCGTGTCTCTCTTTTAGTTTGCTGTTTATGTTTTGCTTTTGCTTCTTATTAATTCTTATTGTTATTCTCTTCTTTTTGATATCTTTTTCTTGCTTTTCTTTCACGATTTTATCTTTTATTTTCGGGTGTATCCGGACCTTTGCTGCTGCCCTCCCCTGGTATCGGGCGCGGCCTCTTGCTTCGCTTGCAGCAGCTATTAATCTCTGTTTCTTTTCTTGCATCTTCTCCTGTTGATTTGTCTTTCTGTCTCCTCTTCTTTCTCTATTTCAGGGGCTTTCTTCCCAACAACATCGACAGCAGCAACAGCAGCAGCAGCAGCAGCAACTGCTGCTGCTGCTGCTGCTCCAGCCTCAAGCGGGATCCGCGAACCGCAGTGACGTTCCCGATCCCGAAGCAGGGGATCGCTTCCAGCAGCAGCACTGACAGCAACAGCAGCAACAGCAGCAACGCCTGCAGCAACAGCTGTTGCAGAAGCAGCAGCAGGAGCAGCCGTAGCAGCAGCAGCTCCGGGCCTTAAGAAGTCCTCGTAGGCCCCACTGAATTGCTGCACCGGCACTTATAAGACATTTTGCATATTTGCTTCTTCTTAGCTGCAGCACGAGCACAGCAGCAGCAGCAGGTGACAGCAGAAGCAGCAGCAGCACAAGCAGCAAATTCTGCTGCTGCTGCTGCTTCTGGTGCTGCTGCTACTACCATGTCGCCGGGAGAAGAAACAGAGATTCATACTTCCAGACGCAAGCGCCAAGTTGCTTCAGAGGCTGCTGCTGCTGCTGCTGCACCGCCGGCGGCAGCATCTGCTGCTGCTGCTGCTCCTGTTGCAGCAGCGGCCGCAGCCGCAGCAGCAGCAGCAGCAGCAGAAGGGACAGTCGGCAGCAAGCGACAGCGCAGTGGGAAGCATCAGCAGCAGCAGCACCTGCTGCTGCGCCAACCAAAAGCAGAAACGAAGAGGCAGGCGTCGGGGGCCCCCGCAACTTTTTTAGGGAGTAAATGGAGTCATGAGGGACAAACGCAGCAGCAGCAGCAGCAGCAGCAGCAGCAGCAGCAACAGCTGCAGCAGCAGCAGCAGCACCATTTTCCAGACTCTCCAAGGGAAGAAACCGATACAGAAGCAGCAGCAGCATGTGGCTCTGCTCTCGAGGGATGTACTGCTTCGGCGTTAGTAGCAGCAGCAGTAACAGCTTTGGCGCAACAGCAGCAGCAGCAGCAGCAGCAGCAGCAACAGCAGCAACAGCAGCAGCGTCGTTCTTTAAAGGAGGATGAAATGTTTCCTGTGTCCGCCAGCCGCAGGAATTTCAGCAGGGAAGTACCGCCGCCTACCCCAGCAGCGACAGCAGGAGCAGCAGGAGCAGCAGGAGCAGCAGGAGGAGCAGCAGGAGGAGCAGCAGGAGGAGGAGTAGGGGCCTGTGCATCTGATGCAGGAGACTCAAGTTTAGGTGTATGTACACCCAAAGACTTCGGCCTCGCCTGTTTAAACCGCAGCGACTTCGAGTGCGATGTCCCCGGCGTACGGTTTGATCAAAGAGATAAGGCTTGGCTAGCAACGTGGCACGACGGTGAGGGTTAATTGTCTCCTTTATTATTCTTTTGCTTGCTTATCTGTCTCCTTTTGTCTTTCTTTGTCTCTCCTCTTCTGTTTCCTTTTGTCCGTCTTTGTCTCTGCTTTTTTTCTGTCCCCTTTTGTCTCTCTTTGTCTCTCTTCTTCTGTCTCCTTTTGTCTGCCTTTCTCTCTCTTCTTCTGTCTCCTTTTGTCTCTCCTTGTCTCTGCTTTTTTCTGTCTCCTTTTGTCTGTCTTTGTCTCTGCTTTTTTCTGTCTCCTTTTGTCTCTCTTTGTCTCTGCTCTTTTGTCTCCTCTGCTGTCTCCTTTTAACTCTGCTTTGTCTGTCTCCTTCTAACTCTGCTTTGTCTGTCTCCTTTTAATTCTGCTTTGTCTGTCTCCTTTTAACTCTGCTTTGTCTGTCTCCTTTTGTCTGTTCTTTCTTCCTCTGTTTTTTCTTTTTGTTTGTCTCTCTGTTTGTCGTTTGTTTGTTTGTTTTATTTGTCTCCTCTCTGTCTGTCTCTTTCTTTTTGTCTCTTCCTCTCCTTAGTCTGTCTTTCTTATTTTTATTGCTGTCTCCTTTTGCTTCTCTCTTTTATTTTTATTGCTGTCTCCTTTTGCTTCTCTCTTTTATTTTTACTGCTGTCTCCTTTTGCTTCTCTCTCTTTTATGTCTGTCTCCTTTTCTTCTGTCTCCTTTAATATTCTTCTGTCTCCGTTTATATTCTTTTATCTTTTTTAATATTCATCTGTCTCCTTTAATATTATTCATCTGTCTTCTTTAATATTCTTTTATCTTTTTAAGTATTTTATTTTATATCTTTAATTATTTTTCTGTCTCCTTTAATATTTTTAACTACTTTTAAACAATAATATTCTTTTATCTGTTTTTAATATTCTTCTCCTTTTACTATTCTTTGCTCTTTTATAACATATTAAAACCTTTTAAAGCATTTTAAGTTATATTTTAAGTTATTTGTTTGTTTGCTTTTGTTCATAGGACGGCGTCATGTAAAGCGATGTTTTGGGGTTAAGAAGTACGGCTTTCATCGCGCGAAGTATTTAGCAAGAGCAACAAAAGTTTTGTTCATTAGTGGGCAGCAAACAGAAAAAAATAAAGCTGCTGCTGCTGCTGCTGCTGCTGTAGCAGCTGGTGCTGGTGCTGCTGCTGCTGCTGCTGCTGGTGGTTCTGCTGCTGCTGCTGCGAGTGCTCCTGTTGGGCCTCCTGGGTCTCTGGGGGCTTCTAAACTTAACAACAGATGCAATCATGCAGAACCAGCAGCTAATGCTGCAGCAGCAGCAGCAGCAGCAGCAAATATGGGGGGATTCGCAAGACAACTGCAGCAGCAACAGCAACAACAGCAGCAGCAACAGCACCGACAGGCGCCGTCAGCTATGCAACTGAGGGATGATGTGGGAGAAAAGGGACCGCAACAGCAGCAGCAGCAGCAGCAGCAGCAGCAGCAGCAGCAGCATTTGCTGCTGCTGCAGCAGGAGCAGATGTGGGCTTCACCAGAGCTGCTGCGAGCAGCGGCGGGGTTGATGCTGCCGTCTCCTCCTAGGACACCTCTGTCAGGGGATGCCAGCAGCAGCAGCAGCAGCAGCAGCAAGGGAGCTGCTGCAGCAACAGCAGCAGCAATAGCAGCAGCAGCGGACTCAGATAGTTGCGGGATGGAAGCAGCAGCAGCAGATGCAGATCTGCTTCCAGCTGAGATCGAAGCAGCAGCAGCAGCTGCAGCAGCAGCAGGTCGCAAGGGAAGTTGGTGGCGTGGGAGTTGTGCTGCTGACTCGCCTGCTGCAGCAGCAGCAGCACCCAGTGCAGCAGCAGCAGCAGCAGCAGGCAGCAGCAACAGCAGCAGCAGGGGCTCCTCTGAGGTGTCTCCTGAGGAGTATCTGCGTCTGTTAGATGCGCTGGATCGGCTGAAGTGGGAGACAGTTAGCGGCGAAGAAGCAGCAGCACTTATAAATGAAATACCTCGTGTTCGAGGTGGGGTTGTTGTTATTTTTATTCTTTTCTATCTCTCTTGCTGCTGGCTTCTTCTGACATCCCTTCCCTCTTCTTACGTTTGCTGCTGATGCTTGAGATCTCTCTCTCCTTCTCTGTCTCCTTTTGTCTGTCCTTTTGTCTCTCCTTGTTTCTTTTTGTCGCCTTTCTACTGTCTCCTTTCGTCTCCTTTCTACTGTCTCCTTTTGTCTCCTCTCTGCTGTCTCCTTTCGTCTCTTCTTTTGTCTCCTCTTTTGTCTCTTCTTGTATATCTTTTAATCTTCTTCTGTCTCCTTTTACCTCCTTGTGTCTCCTTTTATATCTTTTCGTCTCCTTTTGTGTCTCCTTTTGTCTCCTTTTGCCTCGTGTCTGCATATCTCCTTTTATGTATATATATATATATATAT
>NW_013549211.1:0-8125 GCF_000499425.1 Eimeria acervulina | reverse complement strand
GTGAACTTGGCTCAGTTACTCAGGTTGACCCCAGCTCCGTCTGGCGATGGGAGCGCACGCAGAATTTGGCGGAGAGCTAGGGAAAGTGCATGAGTGAGCAGCTAAGGTGTATGCAGTGGGTGCGCACGTCCGCGATCTCAGTCTGCAAGGCCCTTTTCGAGCTGAGATCGACCGCTGCGCTGGCCAGAGAGTATGCGCATTATTAGTTCCCAGACTTTCGAAGTTGTGGACTATTCAGCAACTCGAACAGCGTATAGCAAGCCTAAAATACCAGAAGAAAATGCACCCTCTGGACGCAGACGCGGCACGATACGCTTGCATTTCAGCCTGTCTCGTGGCAGGCATATGATGATGCGTGCATCTAAGAGGTTTTACGGAGTTGGAGTGAGAGAGGAAGTAAAGATGCATTTGGTACAGACAAGCTCGGTTTTGGTTTGTACGCGGGAGAGGTGTTTTGCTACTGTGATATGCATTTGCCAGACGAGTTTGGAATTGAAAACGGTCTATGTTGATCGGTGAGGCAGTGTATGCTCAGCGCAGCGCGTGGTCTGAGGGCGCACCGAGTACGCTGTGTCAAGCATGTAGAAGTATTATTGATGCCCAGCTTTGTTATGTCTAATTGCCTCCGAACCGAAGATTCTTGGCCAATAGCGAAGAGAAGGCGGATGCCAACGCGGAGGCCAACACGAGCTGTGCAAGCAGACTGACTGACACCTGGGCAGGCGAGGGCGGAGCCATTAGCTCATTGCGTAGCTATTGGGTAGACCAAACGGTAAGGGAACTGGTGATGCAGCCAGATGTTTTTGGCGTGGCCGTTTTTGTGTGTGAGGCAAGCACAACTATTAATTTGTGGCTGCCAATACTTGGCGCTGGCCATCTCGCGGTAGGCTGTTAGTATCATCTCTCAGTAGCTTGCAAGGAACGCAATACTGGGCTGTTTAGGTCACGTGAGTCGTCCATCGTTTCCGTCTCAAGTAGTTTTGCGGGGAATTCTGCGCAGGAAATGTGAACTCCGTAGCGATCGCATGCGCTCTGCGTGTGTGGGTGCTGACAGTCTTCGAGCTGCCAAATGGCTGGCATGGGTTTGTGAGTATGTGCAGATTTGTAAAGGTCTAGGTGGCAATAAAATGGGCGGTCGCTTGCTTTAGCCGTGCTTTTCTTGCGGTATATTTTCCGGGGCGGGGTGCTTGGGTAAGCGGTATACGCTTGTGACACAAAGCCTGCCATTACGAACGATGTCAGTGAACTGGTGAGGCTGTCTATCTGCACTGCAAATTGTAGGAGAAGGTGGCAGCGACGACATGGGGATTTCTAGCAAACGTTCGTGGTATTGACGCCCCCGCGGCTTATGCATATTGTGGCGGGCGTAAACATCAGGACGGGCATAGCACAGTGAGCTGAGACAGACGGCATAGCAAATAAAAACTCGATACATGCGCATGGCGCTTGCGCAAAGTAACACGCAGTACCCGGTTGTTAGTTAGCTATTGTGTAACACAAAAGAGAGCAAAAGACGTACCAAAGGAGGGTGTTCCTGGTTTGACGAGATTTGCTGTGCCGCCCTGTTTTCGGCACGCTGTGCAGCTTATAAATGTATCACTGATTTTAGTTCGAACTCAGCAACGCGCGGCTAAGTGTTCCTACCTCTCCAAATTAGTACGCAAGGGCAAACAAGCCCTAGATGCTTTCCGTACGTCTTGAACACTTCCGATTCTCTTTGGGCTTCCAATAAGGTGAAATTGAACTGCATCATCTTGCAATTGGGAAATGACGTTGGTTCGTTTTCTCTGGTTGAAGGCAGCTCCCGTCTTGATAGACGTATACGCGGTTTTTGGCGGAGAGCTGGGGTACTTGCATACGTGACCATCGTGGAATATGCAATTCACATGCGCGGGCCTCATGTCACGGCGCCCGAAACCTTCTGCAGATGAATGGGGTTCTACGGTTTCTTCAAGCTGGCCGTCTCTAGGCGGGCATCAGTAACACACCCAAATAACCACAGTCGAACGTGATCCCGCTCGCCCTAACAAGTGATGCATATTCTCCATATTAATCCCCCCGACTCCCGTTGGTCTTTCAATTTTTACAGGAACGCTTCATGCATCCATGCAGCCATGCAGCCAGCTGCATCACTCGTGACTTGGTATTTTTTTTACCAAGTCACGCGTGGGCTTAGTTTCCTTGCGCTGGTTGAACTCAGTTGCGCCTGAAGATAGACGTATTCGCAGAATTTGGCCAAGAGCTAGTGGGGATGCATGTGTGAGCATCGTGACATGCAGTTTGTCTGCACGTTTTTACTGTTTCAGTGTGATGAACACTTATCTGTCTCTACGATTGCGCACTGGGTCGGCCAGGAAGTATGCACTGAGACGCAAGTTCATCTGCTTGGCATGGACACTGTTGAGTTTCATGCTTTCCCATGGCGAGCATGAGTGTGCAGTTGGATTAGTGCGCATTTGTGGAGTTGCAGCTTGACAAGTGGATGTTTATTTTGCTGTAGACGTGCTCCTGTTTTTGTGTCTGCTGGGGCGGGGTGTTTGACGCTGTGACGAACATCGGCTTGACAGAGGCTGACATTAGAAGCGATGCCAGTGGTTTAATGAGGCAGTGTACTGGCAGCGCAATAAGCGGTTGGAGTCACCAGGTACGATGTTTCGATTTGGGTATCGATGACCAGCCCGGGTAAGAATGGCGGGAGGCTTTCTGCATGGAAAGGGACCAGCCGCGAGCTGGTAGGAGCCAACAGCGTTGAAAGGGGAATTGCGTAAATCCGCCTGCCTCCTGCACAGCAAACGCTGGACACGAAGGTCAATGTTTTTCCGCTGGGTAGAACAAAGAAAGCGGGACAAGTAGCGCAGTTGGGCGTTTCTGGTTCGGCGACATCAGTTGAGCTGTTATGTTTCTGGAGTATGTGCAGCTTATCAATGTGTCGCTGAGCTTCGTTCGAGCTCGACATCTCACGCCAATGTTTTCGTATCCCTCCACGACAATAGACAGAGGCACGCAGGAAGCATTCCCTCGGTAAGCAAGCGCGTGATGGTTCCTGCACCTCTTGAAGATTTTCAGCTACGGTTGGTTTTCCAACAAGATATGGCACCACAGTCACGCCTAATGCTGCCCCCTGCATCGTTTGGCACTTGGTAGTAAGCGTGGGGTTAGGTTATTTGCCCTGGGTGAACTCAGCTGCTCCTGGCAGTAGACGTATACGCAGTAATTGGCGGGGATCTGGCTGGCCTGCATACGTAAGCACTGTGGAGTTCTGCACATTGTCTGCTCGCACCTACTGGCCAGATCTGTTGACGCCTTCTCTGGCCATAGGGATGACTGCGCAATAGCTTGTCCGGGAAATGTGCTGTTACGTTTGCGGATGCCTGATGCTGTGCCTGGAGGTGCATGCGCATGCATGCAGATTTGTGCAGTTACAGCGTGAGGACAAATCGGAGGCCGTTATTGGCTGATTGTGCGCTTCGTTAACATAATCTGGGGTAAGGTTTCCCAATATGACGCATGCGTTTGCTAGCGAGCGTCTGACGTTAGAAATGGCGTCAGTGATTTAATGAGGCAATGAATGTGCAGCGCAATAAGTAGTAGGAGTCACCAGCTACGACGTGGTGGTCTGAGTTACGTGTTTAACAGTATGGATGACCAGCGCGCTTATGTATGTTGGTAGGTTTCCTGCATGGAAGGGGAATAGCCGTGGGCTGGTAGAAGCCAACGGCGAGGCCGACAGCAATAGTGTAAAGCTGCTTGGCGCTTGCACAGAAGAACCCGGAACGAGTAGCCAATTGTATAGCAGCTGGGTGACATATGGCGAAGCGGAACAAGTGATGCAGGTGGCTGCTTCTGGTTAGGCAAAAATAGCGATGCTGTCTAGTGTTCACAGTGCGCGGGATTTATGGAAGTGTCACTGATCCGCTTCTGCTCGAGCTCGGCAGATAACTCAGCAAAGTGTTCACTGCGCTTCAAAGAAATAGGCAGACATAAAAAAGAAGTATGACCCCGCTCCGCACGCACGGGACGTTTGCTGAATGTCTTCAGCATGGTTGGCTTTCTTTGGCCTCCCAGCAGAAAGCGATTCGATAAGGACTACCCATACCATCAGCTGCATCGTCTTGTAGTTTGTACTATCTTGGGCATGGCTTGCTTGATTGGGGCAAAATCAGGCGCGTCTACTGGTAGAAGCATACGCAATGTTTGGCAGAGAACTGGCTGACTTGCATGTGCGACCGTTGGGGCACTAAGCAATTTGTGTGCTCGCGTCTATGGGTGATGTGTGGCGAACCATCGTCTGGCGCAATGAGTGCACCACGTTTTGCCCAGGAAGTATTCACACAGGAGCACACTCTTATACTCAGGGTGGCTCTGGGTAGCAAAGCAGTGCAATTTCTCCCCCAAAATGTGTGCATGTGGCTTCAGCAGAGAGTTCTGGGTGCTCTGCCGTGAGCACTAGCTGCATCAACCACTTTAAACTGCTCAAAGAAAACACAGTCGTGCTTGTGCGAGGGCTGATAAGGACAGGCATTGAGTCGCCTGAGCACTCGTTCTAATGCACAGCAGCAAGTAGACGCTTATTATGCTTTTTGAACTGGGTTTTTTCAAGGGCCTCTGCGACCGCAAGTTGGAATGCTAACGCGACTCCTAAACACCCAGGCTAAACACCCAGGGTGCGTGGTAGCTATCTTCTGACTGTATCCGAGTTGACGACTGTGGAGAATGGAGGCTAAGCGGAAGGTAGATTGCTTCTTACCGTCCTTTGCAAATACCGGGACTCCTCGAAGGCCAGCAGTTAAGTATTCGGCGGTAGTGCAAACATTGGCAGCTGGCGTAAATATGAGAAGAGTATGAAGAGTATGCTTGTACCGGTAAACAGTAAGATGATGCCAGTTTCCCGCACCAAGTAGAGGCGCTTAGGGCGTCGGCTAACGGCGCTTCTAAGCGGCCTTATCCCTGCTGCGTGCAGGCCCATGCCCCAGCGCTTTCGTATCGCCCGCACGTCATAGGCATCTGTGAAAAAAATGCCTGCTAACGTTTTGCACGTGCACTGTCTAGCGGGAGCATCATCAACCTTTCTCTTGCTGGTAAGGAAGTGCGCATGCTCCTACGGCATCATGAGTTGTGGGATTGTTATCAAACGGAAACCAGTAGTATGGTAATACAATAGGGTTTTTGCGACCATTGGCGGTACATCCTCAGAAAGTGCGCATTTTACTTCGCCACTATGATGTGGGGCTGCGGGCTGGTAACGGCGACCTCCGTAGCGGAACTCACGCAACACGCGTTTCATAGACGTGGTATGTGTGCTCGTCATGGTGAGCTGCTTGGGGACGGCAAAGAAGCTGTATGGAAAAATCTTTGGTTGAGTAAAGACGCACGTTAGCGCGCGATTGCGCCTAGACTGGCTGGTGGGACCAGCTTCTTCCATTGTCAGCATTTTACCGTTTGCGTATTAATTGCAGCTGCACAATAAAGTTCAGGCATTCCCGCAATGCAGCGCGGCAGGCTGCATTGCGGGAATGACTGAACTTTACGTGTTCGCAGCATTTCATGTTAGTAGGTAGAGGAAAAACGGGAAATGGGCCACTTGCCCCGACACACATAACGCTTTCTGTGCGTCGCGAAGTTCGATTATCCTTGGATTTCCAACAAGAAGTGAAACGACAAGATCCCGCACTTAGACAGATGCACCGACTTGCCGCTGGTGTCAAGCTTGGGTCATGTTCGCGTGCACCGGTTGGACTCATCTGAGCCTGAAGATAAAAGAATAAGCAATACATGGCGGAGAAGTGGCCGGCATGCAAGCGTGAGCACTGTGAGGCCATGCGCTTTGTGTGGTCGCACCTGAGGGTGCGGTGTGTTGACGTTTTCACTGGAGGTATGACTGCTCCCTGACCCGCCCAGAAAGTATTCACGTAGACGCAAACTCATCTGCCTGACTTATCTACCCGATGTGGTTGTGCTACGTGCGCGGGTGCCTGATTGTTGACATGGATATGTATGTCCATGCGCTGCAGATGCGCATCTGCAGCGTGGGGATAAGTTGGAGGCAGTTTCTGGTTGAGCGCACGCTTCTTTGATAACATCTGGGGCGAGGTGTTCCAATATGCGATATGCTTGTGTCAGAGGGATTCTAACTTTAGAGACGATGTCAGTAAGTTGATAAGGCAGCGGATGTGCAGCGCAATATGTGGTAGGAGGCAGCACAGAATACGCGAGTATTTGTTTCAAACGTCTAGTAGTATCTGTGATTAGCCTGACTTCCTTTTGCGGTAGGTGCTTTGCGGAGAAGGGGACAAACGACGTTCTGCGGCTGGCGATCGGGCAACGCGAATTGTGTAAACCCCCCTGGCGCATGCATCGCACAACATGGAGCCCGTATCTCAATGCGTAGCTATTAGGTATGACAAAAGAAAGGGGAACTCATGGTGCAGAAAAACGTAGTTCCCAGTTTGGGAAAGTTAGCCAGGCGGTTCTTCGTTCGGAGCAGACGGTTATGCCGATGACGTCATTTCGATCTAAACAAATGGCAGCAGGGTGTTCGCAGTGCTTTTCCATTATCAGTGGCTAGTGTTGTGCAGCTTCCCGTATTTCAGGCGAGTTGTATATCTTCTGTGTCTTGAACGGTTTTGGTATTCGTTAGTGCCTCAACGAGAAGCGCAGTAGCAATGCCGCTGCATGCAGCCAGCTGCGTCATCATCTTTTTGCAGCTGGTTGTAGGCTTTCTTGCTTGATTAGCTTGCACTGAGTGGCATAAGCTACCTTTGCGGAATAGGGCGTACGCAGTAGTTGTCAGAGAGCTGATTGACCTACATGTGTGAGCATTGTGGGGTTTAGCCGTTTGGGTAGCGGTGCTGAAAGGATTAGAGTGGCGGAGTACTTCAGCGTTGCTATGGTGTTTTGCTCTCCGCAGGAAGTATGCACTGAGGAGGAAACGCACCATCTCGGCTCTGTTGTGGTACTGTATTACGTTTGTGGCCTTGTGGTGGCAGGCGCGCATGCGGAGGCGGCTGAGTGCAGACTTGTGGAGTTGCAGCGTGAGGTGGCGTTGAGGCGTGCTATGAGTCGACGGCTTCTTTGTTGGTATTTTCTGGGGTGAAGTGTTGCTCCAAGCTGTATGCGTTTGCGACACAAAGTTCGACACTGCACTATGATATCGGTGAATTGGTGAAGCAGTGTGACGTGCAGCACATGCAGTAGGGGGAAGCAGCGACTAGACTACGTGGTGATTTGTATCCAACAATTGGTAGGCCTTCCTCCCAAGTGGCAGTTTAAGTGGGGCGGTATGTATTTTACTACGAGCGAGGATAGCGAGTGGGGAGCAAAGGCCACGACGAGTTGCTTGAATTCCGATGGCGCCTGCACAAAAGAACGCAAGCCTGTAGCTAATTGTAGCTATTTCGTAACGCAAACGACTCGGAGCCCTATATGCAGTTAGGCATTTCTGGTTTGGCTGGACTACATAGGCAATCCTGTGTAAGTGAGAGGCTAACAAGGTGTGAGCATGCGGCTCGTGTTCTTTAGAGCCAGGCATGTGGCACCAGGGTGTTTGCAACACCTCTCACCTCCCTAAAATCAAAGGCGAAAGGACGATTCCCCCTTTAGCTCACGCGGGTAATATATATGTTTTGTTTTGTATGCTCCCAATTCACGTCCGATGCAGCCATGAGGAGCGTTTTGCAGTTGGGTTTGCTATTGAGCTTGCTTTTCTTGCCGTGGTGCAAATCTGCTGCGACTGCTGATACAAGTGTACGCAGTATTTGTCTGAGCGCCCGTTGACCCGATTGTGTGGGCATCGTGGGGTTATGCAGTTTCTGGGCCTGCGTGCAACTGCATAAACCCACGATGCTCACGCATCTGGGTCGACGGCCGCTCAGACAAATGCTGCGCACAGTCCCATCAGCAGTCGCAGCGGATTTGAAGCACGGGACCGGTGTCGTTACGTATTTGCCGGCGCGTCGTTTTCTCCAGAGAGTGTGCACATGGTTTTCAGCCAAATGTGCAGAGGTCCGGAGCGTCTAGCAGCTAGGACAGTATGCAGCAATTCCAGAGCGGACGGAAAGAAGTGATCGTGGCGCGGGTGGTGGTGGGAGGCATGGATTTGTACGCACATCTGTGCAGATTTGTGGAG
>NW_013549212.1:2500-7444 GCF_000499425.1 Eimeria acervulina | reverse complement strand
ATATATATATATATATATATATATATATATATAACGTGTAAGGTTTTTATAATGCGGCGGATTCGGGTGTCTGTACACCTGAACTGCTGCAGCAAGAGCAGCAGCAGCAGCAGCAGCAATGTGCTTGCTGCTTCTTAATTTATTTTTCCTCATTAAAGAGCAAACGAAGAGGAGTGGGGTGTACAGACAGCAAGAGGTGCATGCATATACCCGAGGACAGGCCTACAGCCTTTAGGGTTTAGGGTTTATGGCTTTGGGTGTAACGTTTAGGGTTTAGGGTTTAGGGCTTACGGCTGTGGGTGTAAGGTTTAGGGTTTAGGGTTTAGGGTTTAGGGTTTCAGGCAGCCAGACAGAAAGAGTGAGGCAGAGACAAATTCGATTGCCTCTCAGCAGCAGCTGTTGCTGGTGCTGTTGCTGCTGCTGCTGCTGCTGTTGCTGCTATTGCTGCTATTGGTGTCGCGGTTGCTGGTGCTGCTATTGTTGTTGCTGCTGCAATTGCTGCTGCTGCTGCAGCAGCAGCTGCTGCTGCTGCTAACGTTCAAAGCTTTTTGAGAGCAACTGGCCTCCAGCACTGCTGCAGCCGTTGCGGCTGCTGCCCATAGTGCTGCTGCGGCGGCTGCTGCTGCTGCCGCTGTCGACAACGTTGACGAGGATGCAGCAGCAACAGCTGCTGTGGCTGCTGCTGCTGTTGTGGGCGCAGCTGTTGCTGCTGCTTCCGTTGCTGCTGCTGCTTGCCTGCCGGCCATGCTGCAGCAAAGCTGCTGCCGCAGCTTCGGATAGAACTAAATGTATAGCGCTGCTGCTGCTGTTGCTGTTGCTGTTGCTGCTGCTGCTGCACGTGCTGCCGCTGCTCTTGGGGGGGCCAGTATTGCTGCTGCTGCAGCAGCACATGTTGCTGCTGCCAGTGATAAATAAGAGGCTGCTGCTGGTGCTGCAGCAGTTGCTGATACGGCTGTTGCTCCGCCCACTGTTGCTGCTGCTGCTGCTGTTGATGCCAAGCCCTTTGCTGCATCCACAGCTGCTGCTGTTGGAAGGCCTGCTGGTGCTGCTGCTGCTGCAGCTGCTGCTGCTGCTGGGGGCTTTGACGGTGATGATAGCTGAAGACCAGCCGCTGGTGCTGCACGCACTGCATTTCCTGCTGCTGTTGCTGCACACTGTGCTGCTGCTGTTGCTGTTGTTGCTGCTGCTGCTGCTGCTGTTGCTGTTGCTGTTGCTGCTGCTGCTGCTGCTGTTGCTGCTGCTGCTGCTGCTGTTGCTGCTGCTGCTGTTGCTGTTGCTGTTGCTGTTGCTGCAGCTGCTGCTGCGTGGTTTGGCTGCAGCGTCGCAACAGATCAGCAGCGGGAGGCTCAGCTTGAGGTGTTTGTACAACTGAAAGTGTGGGGTGTCTCTGCCCCACGTAGAGGTACCGAGGTTGCTGCTGCTGCTGCCTTAGGCGTTGTTGCTGCTGCTGCTGCAGCAGCAGCAGCAGCTGCGGCAGCGCTTGCATTGATGATTTGCTGCAGGCACTGAGGACATATTCTGCTGCTGCTGATGATATTGCTGCACCCCAACACTTGGGGTAAGGCCCCACAGGTTCGCTTGCGTCGTGCAAACTCAACTCGTGTTGCTGCTGCTGGTGCTGCTGCTGCTGCTGCTGCAGTTCGTGCTGCTGCTGCTGCTGCTGCAGCTGCCGCTGCAGCACGTGACGGCGAGAGGCCTTAAACGCCACTGGTGTTGATGGAAGTAGACGCAGCACATCATCGAAGGATGCCCTTTGCTGCAGCTCGTGTTGCTGTTGCTGTTGCTGTTGCTGCTGCTGCTGCTGCTGCTGCTGCTGCTGCATGCGCCAGACAACAGGGAGGGAATTATCAACACTACCCCCACATCTTTTTCGTGGTTCTCCTGCAGCAGCAACAGCAGGTGCTGCTTCTGCTGTTGTTGCAGCTGCGGTGGTTGCATGCGGCTTCGCCTCAGCAGCAGGAACAGCAACACAAGCAGCAGCAGCAGCAGCAGCAGCAGCGGGTGTGTGGGTTACGTCAGTTGGAGTGTCTACTGTCTCTGTCTCGCTGGCTGCTGTATCTGCTAGGGGAGACTCTCTCTTTTGCTGCTGCATTTCCTTGACAACTGCAGCAGCTGCAGCAGCAGCAGCAGGTGATGCTGCTGCTGTTGCTGCTGCAGTCTGCTGCAGCAGCATCTTCGGAGACTGGCGCAGCTGCCCGCACTTCAGCTGCGCCTCTACCTTGGCGCGCTCCTGAGCAGCAGCAGCAGCAGCAGCAGCAGCAGCAGAAACAACAGAAGCACATCGAGACGGGACGAAGCGACACCGACCAGCAGAGCAGCAGCAGCAGCAGCAGCAGCAGCAGCAGCAGGAATGGGGAAGCAAAGCGCAGCTAGCCATTCCAGAAGCAGCAGCAACAGCGACAGCAGCAGAATCAGGAGGCGAGAAAGAAAGAACAGCAAAACCAGCAGCAGCAGCCAGCGACAGCAACGACGGCAGCAACCGCTTGCTGCTGTTGCTGCTGCTGCTGCAGCAGCAGGAAGCCTTACTGCTCTTAGGGCTATGCACATCGCGTGCGTTTTGCTGAGGGTCTCTGCATGCGCAGCACAAACTGTTGCTGTCATTGCTGCAGCAGCAGCAGCAAAACAACTGTCTCCTCCTCCGAGAAGGTCCAGCGGCAGCAGCGAAGCTGGCAGCAGCAACTTGCTGCTGCGGGGCCTTCCTGCTGCTGCAGCAGCAACTGCTGCATGCACGCGGCGCAGCTGATGCACCGCTGCTCTAAACAAAGGCGATGGATGGCTGCTTCCTTCTGTTGCAGCTGCTGTTGCTGTTGCTGCTGCTGCTACTGCTGCTGCTGCTGCGTGCAATGGCTGAGGCAGCAGAGACGCCTCTGCGTCCAGGCGCTTAAATCCTATACCCACAAAATACCTGCAGCAGCAGCAGCAACAGCAGCAGCAGCAGCAGTAGCAGCACCAGCAACAGCACAAAACAAATGAAACAGGAGCAGCAGCGCAAGCAGCAGCAGCGCAAGCAGCAGCAGCGCAAGCAGCAGCAGCAGCAACGTCACCAGCAGCAGAAAAACACCAGCAGCACCAGCAGCACGAGCAGCACCACGAACAACAAAAGCAGCAAAGGCAACGCCAGAAGCAGCAGCAGCAGCAGCAGCAACAGCAGCAGCAGCAACAACGATACCGTTCAAATCCCTCTCTATTCGGCTTGACGATGTGGGCCTCTTGGAATAAGGAGACAGATAAATATAACAGAGACAGCTGGCAGCAACAGCAGCAGAAGCAGCAGCAGCAGAAGCAGCAGCAGCAGCAGAAGCAGCAGCAGCAGCACAAGCAGCAGCAGCAGCACAAGCAGCAGCAGCAGCACAAGCAGCAGCAGAAGCAGAAGCAGCAGCAGGATTCAAGCTTTCTATTGCTTCGTCGGTGTACAGACAGCACCCCCTGTCAGCTGCGCAGCAACTAAGTGCGACATGCACCCTAAACCCTAAACCCTAAACCCTAAACCCTAAACCCAATCCCTCAAACCTTTAAAAACCTAAGCCCTCAACCCTAAACCCTAAACCCCTAAACCCTAAACCCTAAACGACCTTAAACCCCAAACCCTAAACCCTAAACCCTAAACCCTAAACGCCCTTAAACCCCAAACCCTAAACCCTAAACCCTAAACCCTAAACCCTTTTGGTGCTGACAGTGAAGTCTGAAAAGCCGTCGAACAAAGACAGAATGAGGGTCCCTCCGTGCTGCAGCATTTGTACACTCAGCAGCAACTGTGACAGCAGCAGCCGCCCGTGCAGCAGCTCCTCGTTCCCGTACGCACCCCCCGCTGCAGCAGCAGCAGCAGCAGCAGCAGCAGTAGCAGCAGTAGCAGTAGCAGCAGCAGCAGTAGCAGCAGCAGCAGCAGGTTGAAGAGGTGCAGATGCATTTGCAGCAACTACAGTAATAGCGAGAGAAGCAAACAAGATAACACGCCAACAGCAGCAGCTGCTGCAGCAGGTGCAGAAGCAGCAGCAGCAGCAAGCGCACGAGTAACAGAGACAACAGGAGCAGCAGCAGCACTTGCAGCAGCACCGAACGCCACTAGAAGCACCAACAGCAGCAGCATAAGCAGCAGCATAAGCAGCAGCAGTAGCAGCAGCAGCAGCAGCAGCAGCAACAGCAGCAGCAACAGGGGGCCCACTGATATTAATTCCTCCGTCTGCCACAACAAGAGCAGCAGCACCTGCTGCTGCAAGAGCAGCAGCGTCGATGCGCTTCTCCTCAGCAGCAGCAGCAGCAGCATCAGAAGCCGCAACAGCAGCAGAAGCAGTAGAACAAGTAGTAGTAGCAGCAGCAGCAGCAGGCGGCTGTGGGGCCCCTGGTGCTGCGAGGAGACAGCTAACGGAGTTGCACAGACGATGCACCAGGGAGGAGACGATCCCGGGATCGTATATGTTGCTGCTGCCTTCATCAGGCACCAGCGCTGCACCGCAGCAGCAGCAGCAGCAGCAGCAGCAGCAGCAGCCCATGAAGAGTTGGCTCAGGCCTTTAAACATTTCCAAAAGACACAGGACGCAAATGGTTTAGGGTTTAGGGTTTATGGTTTAGGGTTTAGGGTTTAGGGTTTAGGGTTTAGGGTGTACATACAGCTGAAGTTAGGGAATTGTTGGTTTGGGTTGTCAGGGCTTGAGGGGCGCTGCTGCTGCTGCTGCTGCTGCTGCTGCTGCTGGTGCTGCTGCTGCTGCTGCATGTCCTTGTCTGCTATAGAGACACAAAAGCCATGAACAGCAGGCTGCTGCTGCTGCTGCTTCTGCTGCTGCTGCTGCCACTGTTGTTGCTGCTGTTGCTGTTGCTGTTGCTGCTGTTGCTGCTGCCCCGGCGTTTGTTGTTCGCCTTCCTTGCGCTGCTGCTCAGGTTGTTGTTGCTGCTCAGGTTGTTGTTGTTGCTGCTGCTGCTGGCTGCATGCCCTCAGCAGCCAGCAGC
>NW_013549213.1:5000-7380 GCF_000499425.1 Eimeria acervulina | reverse complement strand
GGTTAATTTTAATTACCTATAATAAACAATAAACAAATAATAAAAAGGTTAATTTTAATTACCTTCATTTTTAATTTTGCGAATTTCTTCAGGCGGTAAATTCGAACGAATAAAATTTCCAAGCGAAGCAACGCGCAGATGCTTAGACCACCTAAACCCAAACCCTAAACCCTAAACCCTAAACCCTAAACCCTAAACCCTAAACCCTAAAACCCTAAACAACAAATCCTAAACCCTAAACAACAAATCCTAAACCCTAAGAGAGGGAATGCAGGCACACACAGTCTAAGGAACTAGAGAAAATATTACTCTTGATTGTTCTATAGAAACCTGCATGCAAACCCTAAACCCTAAACCCTAAACCCTAAACCCTAATGCATACAAATTCTAAACTCTAAACCACTGGCGATCTTTCAGGTGCATATACCACTTAAACGCAAACCCTAAACCCTAAACCCTAAACCCTAAACCCTAAACCCTAATGCCGGTGCTTCAGAGTGTATCTTCTCTGCCCATTCCGAATCCCTTCACCCCCTCGACGTTTTCATAGGGTTTAGGGTTTAGGGTTTAGGGTTTAGGGTTTATCTTGCCTTGCAAAGAAGAGTGCTTGTCCTAGAGAAGAGAACTGCTGAGGTTTAAACCCTTTATTTACTCGCTGCTGCCCCCTGCCTCCAATCCTCAGATGCACAATGCCAAACACCCGCTGTGATATGCGGGATGTTAAAGAACGACGGGTCATAATGAGGGTTTAGGGTTTAGGGTTTAGGGTGGTAGGGCGAGGCCCTGCCTATAGCAGGGGGTTTGCTGCCACAGCGAAGCCAGAAGAAAGACAAGAGAAACTAAATAAATATAAATAAAATAAATAAATAAATATAAAATAAATAAATATATTTATTTATTTATTTATTTATTTATTTATTTATTCTTTTAGAGGAAATACAAAGCCCTGAACAAACACTGCAAAGGGGGGCTGATGGATACTGCTGGCTAAACCCTAAACCCTAAACCCTAAACCCTAAACCACACACCCTAAACCCTAAACCCTAATCATTATTGGAGTATAAAGAATGAACTAAAAAACCTGCAGCTGCTGCTGCTGCTGCTGCTGCTTCTGCTGCTGCTGGCTTCCTCTGTTTATTATGCTTGCCTTCTTGTGTTGTATGCATGCGTTAGAAAAAAGAATTTAAATAATACGCAAATAAAAACAAATAAATTAAACAAAATAAATTAAATTAAATTAAATTAAATTAAATTAAATTAAATTAAGAAGAACATAAAAACATTATTTGTTGTTTATTTATTTTAGAGTGTATGCCGACAGTGCGGTAAGACAGAAACGAGAGACTAAGAAGATATTAAAAAAAATAAATAAATAAAATAATTAAATAATTAAATAATTAAATAAATAATTAATTAAATTAATTAATTAATTAACTTAGGGAGGAAGGCGATTGGCTGAGCCGCTGGACCCGCCGTTCTAAACCCTAAACCCTAAACCCTAAACCCTAAACCCTAAACCCTAAACCCTAAACCCTATCTCCAGAACCATCAGCATCATCCTTTTGTTTTTTTGGTGGTGGTATGTTGCGGTTTGAGTTGGTTATAGGATTTGCTGCCTAGGGTTTAGGGTTTGATAATTAGGGTTTAGGGTTTGTTAATTAGGGTTTAGGGTTTGTTAATTAGGGTTTAGGGCTGCTACAGCTGCAGCTGCAGCAGCAACAGGATCGATAAAGCAGAAACAGCCGCAGAAGCAAACGAAGGATTTGCTGCTGCTGCTGCTCCTTGCAGCAGCAGCTTCACCTTGGTGCGCTGCTTGTGAGTTGTTTCTTCTCCTTCCTGCTGCTGCTGCTGCTGCTGCTGCTCTTCTTCCTCTTCTGCTTCTGGTTCCTCTGCAGCTGCTGCAGTGATTTGAGCCCCCGGTGGTTGAGCTGCTGCTGCTGCTGCTGCTGCTGCTTGCTGCTGCTGCTGCTGCTGCTTCTCAAGTTGCTGATGCTGGTGCACTTGCTGCAGTAATAACTGCTGCTGCTGCTGCTGCTGCTGCTGCAGGTCTTGCTGCTGCTGGCGGATGCGTTCAGCGTAGGCTAGAGCAATTTTCTTTCTCTCTTCTGTTTGAAGCTGCTCAGGTTGCTGCTGCTGCAGCACAGCAGCAACAGCTTCTAGCTGCTCATTTGCTGCTGCTCTGTGCGCAGCAAAATGCTCCCTTATGCCGGCTTTCAATTCTACTCGCTTGGGACAAGAAACCTAATAACACACATAAAGACAGCAGCAGCAGCAGCAGCAGCAGCAGCAGCAGCAGCAGCAGCAGCAGCAGGAGCAAGAGCAGCAGCAGCTTTGATAATGCGTTTCTTGTCTCCCTTATTGGGGTTTAATTTGCTTGTTT
>NW_013549214.1:0-7989 GCF_000499425.1 Eimeria acervulina | reverse complement strand
AGCTGCAATAGAGTCGAGAAGCTTCGAGTATATGCTCCAAAAAAAGCCTGACTTCCCTCCCAGTTCCGCAACATTCTGGACCCAAGGGTCTGTGGATAGGGGAAAGGCGGCGGGCTTCCATGAGTTGCAACTTATCTCCTTGCAGCTAATGCTGCAAGGCACCTTCATAGGCGAACACACAGAAGTCTCGCTTTGCCTTCTGTAGTTTGGCCATTCCGACCACGAGAGGACATCTCCCTTCGCTGACGGGCTCTTCGTCGACCAGAAGAAGGTAGGCATAGTGTGGCCATTCCGACCACGAGAGGGCATGTCCCTTCGCTGAGGGGCGCTTCGTCGACCAGAAGGAGGTAGGCATTCGGTCAATTGTTGTGCTGAATCATCCTGGCCCGCCAGGGGACAATCGTCCATTTTGGGCAAAAGGTCTGTGTAGAGCGAATCTGGAACGTATGATTGGTGCATTTTATGCGTCGTCCGCACAAGAAAGCGTCGTCTATGCTGTAGAGTATAATCCTTCGCCCATTGTTGAGCTCTGGTACATGGGTGTCTAATGAGGAAGAAGAACGCAGCTTAGAAAGAAAACGGGAATCACCGCAGACACGCACAGTTGCAGAACACAGTGCCAGGCTGGTATAGCATCGTGAGAGTGCCTAAGCAGTAGCGTTGTCGATGCCCCTCATGTAGTTGACTGTGAAGGCTTAGCAAAACAAGCCGACAAGCCACGGACCGGTACTTTTATGACCGTAGTCCCTTCCAGAATCTCAATGGAAACGACAATCATGTCAAAAAAGAGCAGCTGGGACTAGTGAAAGTGGTCGGCCGACGGGGGGAGTGCGACAGCAACCAAGGATCACATTTGCTTCGCCGTTAAATGGAGGAGGAGCCATTAGGTGGCTTTGTCGGTTCGCTGTTGCATGAAAGGACAGAGTCCCTAAAGGACTGTAGTGAACGGCGGGGTCAGCTGTTACTACGTGTGTATCCCACGTCAATCCCACTGGGTTCAGAGACTACACCTTTGTACTAAACACAGCCTATCTGGGCTACAACAACTCAAAGATCCAAATGACCAACTTTAAAACATATTCGAGTCCATTAACCTTAAGAAAAGACATCCCAGAATAATGGTCTGATCTCTGCGCCTTGAATCAGACAGCCGCACTGTCAGTCGCGTAGCCAGCGCCAAACGCTGGTGTGCCTGCAGAGCGTTCTTGGCTTGATTATCTTAGACTTCCATCTACAGGACTGTCATTTATCTCCATTTGTACTGTATTTGTTCTTTTACATCTAGGAAGGTCTCTGAAGGCTCCATTTGAGCTCCATTGTAGTGCCTTTCCACCCATTACAATGGAGCTCTAGTGCAAGGACTCTCATTATCGTACGCTTGGAACGTCCCCCGTAGGTGTGTGGATGCCTAGTTAGCTGGTAGCAAAGTATGAAGAAGTGTTTGGAATGTAGGTAAATTCGACGTTTTTTTAGCACAGTCAGATCGCAGAGAGCTCCGTTTGACCTAATAGACGCTTCTGCTATCTCCGCGTGAAGCAGTTTGAGTTGGATGCGATGCGTATTTTTCCGAATATTTGGCTTGCTGAGAAAGTATCAACCCAGCTGCTGGATCACAGACATCCGCTCTTACAAAAGGTGCTTACCCGCGATCAGAAAGCGCAAATACTGTGTACGTTGTCAATTCTCTAATGAACCTTCTACGGGCTGCGTCGTCATTCTTTTCCGTTTGCCTTTCTTGAGTAGGTCTTTTATAGGAAGGGCGACGCAGGCGAGTTCAGCGATGAAGCCACGGTGGCGCAAGGCGAGACTGAGGAACTTTTAAACTTCCGTGCGCGTGAACAGCGGTAGGGGCAACGCCCGAACTGCCTGTCTTCAGGGTTTTGGGGCGGCATTTGCTGCAGAGACACGAAACCTCAAGGAGCTAATTGTGTATATAGAAAGCGAACTGCTTTGTGCTCTGCTGAACCACTGCTTCTCAGGCCACAGTTGCAACATGCAGTATCTATTGCATGTGGTCCTACACATTCCGACTGAAGCACGTCGTCTATGTATACAAGCATCCACACCTCAGCGACTGCCCAGACGCAACCGCAGTTTAGTCGCTGCAGTTCGGCAGGTGCGCTCACGCGCAAGAAAGGCGTGCGTATGCGCTTTAGTTTGCGAACGCCGTCTTGGAAAGCAGTCTTGTGCCTGTCTTCTTACCCGCTACCGCCAAAAGTCGAGTCCTGAAAATATTCGATGACGCCCATTTTTTGGTAGCTCGCTGCAGGGGCATCCAACATCAGGGCTGGAGCATTGGGCAACGCGCAACATTGTGGATGTCGGCGTTCATGACCACCGTCTTGCTATCAAAATAAAGCAAGAGCTTTTCCAGTGTCTGATGGGGTACTCTTTGGGCACATTAACCAGGCGTAGGCGTGAGGAGCATACCTCATTGCTGGATATGCGAAAATGCCCCACATGGAGTTCATATTAAGCCCAGCACCTCAAGGAGGTAAACACGGCGTCTTCTGTCTAAACGTTGAGCGTTGAGAACAGGCCGGGGCCAACGTAACCCCGAGGCATTCAAATATTCGGCTGATAAGAAAAGACTAAGTGAACCCCAGATACCCTGCGGGAAACTTCGTAAGAAACCAGCAACCAGGTGGATCCATGACTCTGCCTCTATACGCGAGCGTGACGATCCATTTGCGCGTCAGTACCCTTGCCTACTCAGGTATAGTTCACCACCTTCGGAGTCCTGACGGATGGGCTACAACTCAAACCTCTTACAGAGTTTGCGGTAGGTCGTAACTGAACGAATTGCCAGAAGCAAGCCTTTGCCTAACCTCACATTAATTGTCCATGCGGGATTTCTTCCGGCATTCTACACGGGTTGGGCTTCTTGTCCCGCACTTCAGGATGGGCCGATCGAAAGCATAGGGGAAAGCATTGCAGAATAATGGTACTGGAAAGTGCAACCGATAGACGCAGGAAAAAAAATTTTGTTGTCAGAAAATTAGACCTGCCGTAGGACGGGCCGCATACCTCGGGGCTGCAACAGGGAGGCCAAGACTGGACGCACAATTTTCACTTTGACTTCTCACCGTTTCATTCGCCAGTAGTAGGAGAGTCATTGTTTTTTTCTCCTCTCTGCTTAGTACGATGCATTAACTTAGCTGCTCCTCTCTATTGGTTCTAGGTCTAATACACCCAAATACTCACCGTGTGGTGGTGCAAGAGCACCTTCATGTTAACCACAATCGATACCAATAACTTTACCCCATACATTAATATTTCGCAGGCTGTGCCATCCAGCGCTCGCAACTCCTGAGCATTTATACGAACTGGATAAGCACTGAGTTAACTCGAGACGGATGTGCAGGTGCGATTGTCACCTGTCAACTGCCACCTGTCACTCGCTGTTGTTACCGGTTCCATCACTTGGCTGCACCCTGCGAGGGGGCCAAGCCGTTTTCCTGACAGCCTCGTATTTTCCCCAGCCTGCTCTGCTCGCAGTATTGTTTCTCCCGTATCTTGGCTCTTTTCATTCGTATACATTCTCGAATTCTGTGAACTTGCATATTGCAAAAGAAACAGATGCGCCCATCGCAACAAGCCCCCCATCTTCCAGGGTGCTGGATTCTCTGGGAGCTGTCAATGACCGCTGTCTAACTGTTTCTGGACGGTAATGACTCTCCATACGCTGTGGATCTGGGCCACCTCCAAACGGATTTGCTTCCTCCTCAGTTAGGGCAGTGTAAACGGCGCCTTTCCTCCCTTTTCCCTGATAATGAGGCATTTACCACCTGCGAAGCCACCCTTCTCCCCCTTCAGTTCCCTGTATGCGGCCCAGCCGGTTCCCTATTGCTTCTCCCGTGGGCGCAATCCTGCTTGAGCCATAAGTTTATTAGTACTGAGTCCACCGTTGATTTCTGTTTGCCAAATACTGATACTTCTGAGTGCAGCGCTTTGTCCACAGCTCCGCTTGCTTATATTTTCTCAGTTCTGCCATAGGGTACTCCCTTGCGAACGTGGGAATAAGCATGCATTGCCGTGCATATGGGGAGGCTATAGTGCGGACGTGCTTCGCAAAAGCGATACCCTTATTCAGATATAGCCAGCATTGTTGTGCTTCGTGCCTAGCCTACAAATAAGGGGTAGCTCTTCAAGTGCTTGTGAAGGGGAAAACACAACTCTACAGGAACAAGTAACTCTTCCACTGTACCTGCACCGCGATGCCCCGCATACCTGGACGGTTGGCAAAGGCGAATGCAGTATTCGTTAACTATTTTTGCTGCGGAAAAAGTTTCCGCTGGGCAGGATGTAGGCGCTGTCCTTGTTTCATCGTTTGGGGGCTACCAACCTTCGCCTCACCACCAGAGGGCCTATGCCGATCAACTTTCATTGTTCCCGGAAAAACGCATGATGCTTCGAGAAACAGTTCTCGAACAGCATCTAAACTTGCCATCGGTTTTTTCATTTCCCCACCTCCTTGGATTCTACCCACTGCTATACATCACGCCGCCATGGTGGGAATATGGGGTTTGCCGGTCACACCTGTCATGATGAACCACACGGTGCTACTCTATGTAGCGAGAGTCTACGAGTTTTTTCGAGGACAGTCGGGAGGTGCAATAGACCGAAAAACTTGTGGCCAGAATTGCTATAGAGCAACAGACCTCACCACCAGCTCTCTAATGTTCTGGGCAGTGCGGCACAAGGGGATGCTGACGGGCGAGAGGGGGAGGCCCCATATGGGTTGCAATGCAGCTCACTTGAGTTGCAGCGCAGCTCCGCAACTTCACACCCACACCCATATTGCTGTCTGCACAAACAGTGTAGACAATTGTTGTACTTCTGCTTCCTTGCACGCTGCCTACTAGAGCCAAGTATATTACCATGCACCAACTTCCCAACTTCGCATATACTATAGTCCGCCGTCTGAAGTTGATACGCGTTCCTCTCCTTGCGTACACGCTGGCTCCTGAGGGCCAAGGAAGGGTTTAATTATTATCCACAGTGCAGGCGCCCCTTGCTTCGCCTTTCCCAGAACGAATTGAGGCTTTGGGGTTAGGTCAGTCGCTTTTTGAGACATTCAACCACAGCTTGCGATGTTCCTCCCCGAAAGTCGAGCATGCGACTGGGCTGAATAGATCCGCGTAACAGCTACGGTAATTGCAGGAAGGCGAATCCATTCCACCTCTTACGCTCGTTACACTTCGGAGTGAATATATATATATATATATACATATATGCATATATATATATATAAACATATATATATATATATATGTATATATGGCCAACCGAGTGGGGACATGGGCACGCGCCCGTGCGAGCGATCATCCTGCAGGCGCGCCAGCGCCAGGTGGCCCCTCAAGGGACACCAACCTAAGTATAGCCAATAATCTCATGAAATAGGGCAAATATATTACCAAACAGTAATGATATTAGAAGTATATCTGCGCGTTATCTTCACATCTGCGGAAGAAGAAGGGGAACATTGGAGTAGCGCAGCCGTGGGCCATGCAGAATTGAGCATACATGCGTATCCCACTGCAGCAGTGTGCATGTCTGAGGTAAGTGGGCTGTAGCTTACACGAAGCCGGTCTTCCATATCTGTAATAACATACTTTATGAAGGGTGTTTTAAAACTTCCTAGATTAGGGAAGCTATAACGCGCCTGCTTGACCTTCGAAATGCGTTGCTTCACGCCACTTTTCGCTGCCTCCGTGGCATTTTTGGCCGCGGAGACGGCCACCGCCGAACTACAGGCCGCTGTTATTCCCACATCTGAGGGCAATGGTCTACAGGTTAGAGGTTTCATGTTGGGTCAGAATGGGAACCCAGGGAGACGTAGAGGAGTACGCGCCAGCTCGCCACTCTTTGCGGCTGTGTGCGTATTGACCATAGCTGCTGTGGTATTTTTAGCCGTTCATTGCTTCAAGACCATACATTCCAACAAAAGCTCAAGAACCTTCGGCTTAAATGGGCGAAGGCTTGCCGAAGGAGGTCAAGATCCATGCGGAGTAGGTCATGGCCACCAGATGCAGGGCATCGATTCCTTTCAGGGAGGGCCCTGCAGGAGCACGTGGAGTTAGTGCTTGCTGAGGGGTAAGTGGGTAATCTATATGTTGGATATATATATGCTGTCTATATGTTGTACGGGGGCACAGGACCAGCCCCTTCTGCGAGGAAGTATGGTTCCGTGTTAATTCTACCGCTTGTGAGCAAGGTGCATTATAGGGGCCCATCAAACCTACGTGCAACGCCTAAATTTCTTCAACGGAAAGCTTCGGAGACATTATCCTGAGTGGTCAGTGAATTGTATATGTGGAGGAACGCACAAGTTCGTATGACTGCCTCCTTCGGTTGCAGTCAGGCGATATTACCGACGCAGCCTGATGCACTTTGTCGCGTAAGTCAAGGTGAAAAATCTCAGCAGACGCAGTGTCGTGAGGCAGATACTTCATAAAAGGTATATGTATCCAAAGAATTCGCCATTTTTGTCGTACCTATGACAACGCTTGCTTTGTTTCGCTGTCGGTTGCTACTTTGTTGCGCCGGCACCAGGCGAGAGGACGGGTGTTATCTCAAATTTATAGTTGCAGCGCACTTGGGACTTCTCTAGTGGATGCTCGTAGCACTAGCTTTAGACCTATATGCTTCAAGATTTTACTTCCCGAAGTGCGTTTTCTGTACCGAAGTCTTCACTCATCTGAATTACTTTTTTTGTACATGCGTTTGAACATGGAATTCAAATTTTCTTGTGCAAGGCGAGCCTTCCGGTTTTCGTGCGAAGTTGTTGGCTTTAGCAGCGAATCGAGGCCCCTTAGAAGCCACCCCTCTCCTATTTCAGGGCATATGAGTGAGTGCCATTCATTGCTAGTTTAGTTGCCCCGGGACACCTGTATACACTCGCGAAATTGGTCAGGTGCCCTCTAAACAGGACAAGCATGCGCGACAAATCGGCAGTGCTTGTGTGTAGTTCTTCAGACAATCTAAGTTAGCGCAGTCAAACAGTCCGCTTCGTCTCCAACGTTAGGACTGTCTGCTGGGACAATCGGCATTTTGGGCTCGCAGGTTTGCTGTTGCAACGACCATCCCCGTTGACGCGCACTTGCAAGAGACAGTTGAGATCTGAGATCATTTTGCTGGGTATTTGCGTGTTCTTGGAAAGTCAGGGGTCAATTTCCGCATTTCTGCTCTGGCCTGACAGTGCGAACGGTGTGGAAGAGAACAAGTGCTTAGGTTCTACGGCTGTTTCACTAGAGGGTGGTACGCAGGATGGATCAGGTTCCTGTTCGTTGAAATCGATCAAGTAGGGCTTGAAGCTTGAGTGAGGTTTGGAGTGGCAGGCAGGAGTCATCAGCCCGGAGACATCTACGACGAAACCGACTTGCGCAAGTATTGAAGCAGAGAATTAGAATTGAGGGGGTTATTTCTTTGTTTTGTAGCGAGGAAAAGATAATATGATTGATCCTGTGCAGAGGCAGCAGCTGGGATTTTGCTGCTTTGGAGAAGATTTGCGAGCGTTGCTTGCCCTTTGCAGAGTTGCTGATAGGACCCTGCTTCCTCAATCCGTTACAGGGCAGCACACATGCTTCGCGACATGCTCACTGCCGTTGCAGTTGGCACTGAACAGCATTAGTTTGGTCGTATGCAACAAGCGTTTAAGGCAAGGAAGAATCTGGGAAATACCAGGGAAAGTACACTACCTCAGCCTTGTATGTGTATTGGGGCGCATGCTGCGGAGTGTGTCTCCAATACACCGTAGCAGTTTAATACGGTCCGTTGAGCATGGTAGCCGTAGTAGTCACTAAGCATCCCCACCTACGTGTTTCAGGTCCAGGTTTCATCAATGCACAAGAATTGCTCGAGAATGCTTGACTTGATAGCAATCAGTAGCCTTCAGCCTTCTCCAGCTGGAACATATTGACTGGAACATATTGGCTTGAACGTAGTTTCAAGGCCATATCGCCCTACAATCGCAGAGTTGTGTGCCTT
>NW_013549215.1:0-7252 GCF_000499425.1 Eimeria acervulina | reverse complement strand
GCTGCTGCTGCTAGGCCTTGTGCTGCTACTGTTGCTGCTGCTGCAGCTGCTTCTAGCCCTCGTGCTGCTGCTGCTGCTGCTTGTGATGATCCTTTGCTGCTGCCTTCGCTTTGCGCATGCAGGGTGCGGCTTCTTCTTTCCGCTGTCTGCTGCTGCAGTTCAGAGACTGTTGAAAGAGGGGACAGAGAAAAGCAGCAGCAAGCCCACCCCTTTGCTGCAGCAACTGCAGCAGCAGCAGCAGCAGCAGCAAACAAGCCGGTCCCTCCTGCTGCAGCTGCTGCAGATGCTGCCACTGTTGCTGCTACAAGCCCTGCACCGCGTGAAGCAAGAGTCCGCCCGAGCAGCAGCAGAAGAGACAGCAGCAGCAGCAGCAGCAATTACAGCAGCAGCATCAGCAGCGTCTCTCGTTTGCAGTCGGTATGCGGGAAGCAACTGGCAGCAGCAGGAGAAGCAGCAGCAACAGCAGCAGCAGCAGCAACAGCAGCAACAGCAGGAGCAACAGCAGGAGCAACAATAGGAGCAACAACAACAACAACAACAACAACAACAACAACAACAATAGCAGCAGCAGCAGCAGCAGCAGCAGCAGCAGGGGTGAGCGGTGATGGTTTATTTGCAGCAAAGGGGGGAGAAGATAAAAATAATACTGAAGTAAACAAACGTAGAGACAGATTATTAAAAGGAGACAGAAAAAAGATTAGGGTTTTTATTTATACTCCTCAAGATACAGCAGAACAGCTTCTTTTCTATGGGCATCCCCTCTCTAAACCCTAAACCCTAAACCCTAAACCCTAAACCCTTGGGGGTGTTTCTCAAAGCTAAGCGGAGACAGTAGAGTTGTTGCTTGCTGCTGACGATGACTTCTGAAACAGCTAAGTGAGGGGTTAGGGTTTAGGGTTTAGGGTTTAGAGGATAAGCTTCCTTCTGAGGCTGGAGACCTTTATTAAGATGCCGCGTTTATTGACTAGTGCTAGGGTTTAGGGTTTAGGGTTTAGGGTTTAGGGCGTCGCTGCATTTGTAAGGCGGAGAGCAAAGAACGAAGCAGAGACGAAGAAAGAGGGGACAGCAAAAGAAGAGAAAGGAGACAGAAAAAAGAAGAAAGGAGACAGTACAGCAAGAAACAGATATATATATATATAAATATATATATATATATATATATGTATTTATATATATATTTATTTATCTATTTATTTATTTATTTATATCTATTAGGAGACGCTTAAAGGAGCTGGATAGACACCGTAAACCCTCAGAATATATTATTAAAACAAAGGAGAGGGTAAAAGGAGCAAAAGTATTATATTATATTAATAGAGAGACAAAAGGAGACAGACAGAGACGGGGACAGCCGAGCGATAGAAACAGATGAGATTATCGGTGCAGCAACTCCTAATAAGGTGTTTAAAAGACATAAAGAACAATAAAAATAAATATATTTATTTTAATCCTCCTTTTCTATTTGTTTAGGCCTTGCTATGCAGATTTGCTGCTGCTGCAGCAACCGACAGTAAGGCCCCAGTGGAGTGTATAGGCACCTCCTTTTGCTGTACAGTTTTGTAGGTTGTAGGGGGACTTTTTTTGTTGTTTTCATTGAAAACAATATTAAAATAAAATCAAGAATATAAATAAATATATTTATTCGCAGAAATGGTTTATTATTTACCAGTTGCTGCAGCAGGAGACACAAAAAGAAACTGCTGCAGGCCTTGCTGCTGTTGCTGTTGCTGCTGCTGCTGCTGCTGCTGCCTTCTGTTTGATTTTTTTTATTTGTTTGGGTAAGGAAATGTTTTGTATTTCTTTTTTTTAATTTGTTTATAATTGCTAAGAAGCCTTTTATTAATTTAAAGAAAGAATTCAAACAAACAAACAAACAAATAAATAAATGTCTGCTGCTGTTGCTGCTGCCGGTTGAGCGGACAGCAGCAGCAACAGCAGCAGCAGCAGCAGCAGCAGCAGCAGGAGCAGGAGCAGCAGGAGCAGCAGGAGATGAGGCCTCTTAATGGATATTTGTTTTTGTTTTTCACTGTTTTTTTTCTTTTAAGGTCTTTATTCTTTTAATTGTTTGCTTCTTTCTCTCTTAATCTCTGCTGTACATACACCGCAGCTACACGCCTCCATAGGGGGCCCAAGCATTTACCGATCAGCCCCTTACTACGTCTCTTCTCTAAAGTTTTCTTTGTTTTTCTTCAGTCAAGTGAGTCATTTTAATCTTTAATTTTAATTCTTTTTCCTTTTTTCACGCTCTTTAGCATCCTGCTGCTGCTTCTGCTGCTGCTGCTGCTGCTGCTGCTGCAGCAGCAGCAGCAGCAGGAGACCAGCGGCGGCCCGACCGGTCAGCACGGTGGCGCTGCTGCTGCTAAGGGCTCTTTTCTTCATTAATTTAATTTAAATGCAAATAATAATGTAAAATAGTATATGTTTGCTGCTGTTATTTCTATTGACCGCTTGAATCAAGCTAGCAGCAGCCCCCTTGTGCTGCAGTTGCTGCTGCAGCAGCTGCTGCTGCCGACTGTGCACTTCGTTGACCTCTATATGTTCATTTGTCTCTCCATTTGAATCCTGATTTGCTACTTGCTGCTGCTGCTGCTTCTTTGCTGTTGTTGTTGCTGCTGCTGTTGCTCCTGCTGCTGCTGTTGCTCCTGCAGCTGCTGCAGCATCTGCTGCTGAGGCCTGTCTTTCGTTTCCTTTGGGGTGTATGTACACCGCGCAGCTGATACAGCACCATGCAGACGGAGACTGTCTCCTTGGAGGCCCCCGAGAAGGCCTGGGCCCTGGCACTGCAGCAGCAGCTGCAGCAGCCGCTGCAGCAACAGCTGCAGCAGCAGCTGGAGCAGCAGCTGCGGCAGCAGCTGCCCCCACAAGATGCTGGCAGCAGCTCTCCTTCTGCTGCGCCTCCTACCTGGGATCTATGGAAGTTAGCTGCCCCTGTGTAAGTACACTTCAACCTGCTGCTGTTGCTGCTGCAGCAAAATGCACAAAACAGCAGCAGCAGCAGCAGCAGGTGGACTAGCAGCAGCAGCAGCACGGCCCACAAGCCCCACATCAGTTGTAGTATTTGCTTGTAGAGAGAAGAAGAGACAGCGGCTGCAGTGTATATTTTGTTCTCGAGTTGATTTGCTGCTGCTCAGGCCTGCGCTGCATGAGGGGACAGAAGAAGAGAGAGGAGAAGCTTCAGCTGCAGCAGCAGCAGCAGCAGCAGCAGCAGCAGCAGATTCCCTGCGTGAGGAGGGAGTTGGGTCTTCTTCGGATCCAGTGGAAGGTGTGGGGTCGGGATCGTCTGCCCCGGGATCGGGATCGGGATCGGGATCGGATCCCGTGTCTGTTTCTCTGTCATCAAGAGAGGCCTCAGCTATGACTGATAGCATCTCTACTCGCTGCCCCACAGATGATATTTCTACAGACCCTCTTAGCTTTGCTCTTTTAGGGGGAGGTGCAGCAGCAGCAGCTGCTGCTGCTGCTGCTGCAGACAGACGCAAGGAGACCGCCTCCCGCTGCCAGCCCCCAGCAGCAGCAGCTGCAGCAGCAGCAGGAGCAGCTGCAGCAGCAGCAGCAGCAGGGACTGGGGGGGAGAGGGTCTCTACTGGGCTCAAAGTTAGCTGCGGAGACAGCGAAGCAGCAGAAGAAGACAGCAGCAAGACCCCTTCGTTGAAGTCGCTGCAGCAGCTTACGAACGGCTTAGAAGTGCTGCTGCGGGGGGTGCAGCAGGTGCAGCAGCAAATTCAAGAAGCACAAAGAAATATTGTTTGGGTATTAGGAGGTGCTGCAGATGTCTTCCTTCACAAAACAAGACAGACAGATGTAGCAGCAGCACCCTTGGCTTTGTCTGCCCCTGCTGCTGCTCCTAGTGCTGCTGCTGCTGCAGCAGCAGCAGGGACTCAGCAGCAACTCGCTGATGCTTCTTTGCTGCTGCAGCAAGGAGACAGCCCTGCTGCTTGTCTTACAGGAGCAGAAGACGACTTAAGTGCGTCTCCTTCTCTTCTGTCTTTCTTAGAGCTGCTCTCCCAGCCAGCAGCAGGAACAACTGCAGCAGCAGCAGGAGCAACTGCAGCAGCAGGATTAACAGCAGCAGCAGGAGTAACAGCAGCAGCACAAACTGCAAAAGCACTCAGGCAGCTGTCTTCCTGGGGGGTTGATGAAGCCGCATGCAGCTCTCACGGAGACAGCCCTGCTCTAGCAGCAGCAGCAACAGCAGCAGCAGCAGCAACAACAAGCACAGCAGGTACTACGACAGATTGGCGTTCTTCATTGCCGCTGCTGACCCACGCCCAGCAGCAGCAGCAGCAACAGCAGCAGCAGCAGCAGCAGCTGGCATTAGGTTGCGAGAGCGACTGTTATTCTTTGCTGCCAGCAGCTGCTGATGAATCTCCTTGTTTGCCCCGTAAGCGATCTAAGCTGTCGAGCAGCAGCAACAACAGCAGCAGCAGCAGCAACAACAGCAACAGCAACAACAACAACAACAACAGCAGCAGCAGCAGCAGCAGCAACAGCAGCAGCTGCGGCTGCTTCTCAAATGCTAGCTGCAACCCCGCACCTATGCCGGGCGTCCGATTCGCTAAAGACAGAAACAGCTGGGTAGCGTTCTGGTGCGAGAACGGGAGACAAAATTATAAGTCTTTCAGCAATAAAAAATTCGGGGCCGAAGCAGCAAGACTGATGGCTATAGCTGCTAGACAATCCTTCGATGAGAGGTGCAGCAGCAGCGGCAGCAGCAAAAACAGCAACAGCGCTGCTACCGCAGCAGCAGCAGCAGCTGCTGCTGCTGCAGCAGCTGCTGCTGCTGCTGCAGGGGCTGGTGGCAGCAACAACAGCAGCTCAAATACCCCACATTCATCTGCTAATAACCTTAACTCTCGTGCAGATGCTCTCGCAGCAGCAGCAGCAGCAGCAGCTGCAGCAGGATCGTCTCAAGATGGTGTATCATCTTTATCTCGAACGTTTCTGAATGCGAAGCTGCATCAGCAGCATCATCATCATCAGCAGCAGCAGCAGCACGGTATAGGCAGAGGTATGGGTTGTTTAGAAGGAGGAGGAGGAGGAGAAGAGAGCGGAGCAGGGCAGGAAGCATCGCTGTCTCGATTAGAGATGCAGCAGCTTGCTGCAGCACTTCGTAATCCTAAGGGGGTCTGCTATGCACCCAGCAACAACACCTGGATGGCCTATGGGAGCTTAGGCTCAGGAGCAAGGATGTGTAGATCTTTTCCTGTCTCTAAGTTCGGCTTCTATGGGGCAAGGAGACTAGCAATTAAAGCTGTTAGTCAATATCAGCAAAAGCAGCAGCAGCAGCAGCAGCAGCAGCAGCAACAGCAGCAGCAGCAGCAGCAAGGGGCTGCTGTGGGAGGAAGTGCAGGGCTAGGAGCTGCTGAAACCATCCATGCAACTGCTACAGTTAGAGGAGCTCTTGTTCCTGTACGTCAAGTATTAAGCAGCAGCAGCAGCAGCAGCAACAGCAGCAGCAGCTGCTGCTGCAGCAGCACTGGATTCGCAGCAAATGGAGGGGCTTCTCTTAAACGCAGAAGAGCAGCAGCAAAAGAACTCCGGCTGGGGCTGCATGCAGACAGCAGCAGCTCTCGCCCAAAAGCTGAAGCAACAGAAACTAGCAGCAAGGAAATGCTCGCTGCTGCTCCTGCTGCTGCTGCTCCCCCTCCTGCTGCTCCTGCTGCTGCTGCTGCGCCTGCTGCTCCTGCTGCTGCTCCTGCTGCAGCAGCAGCAAAGGAAGAGGAAGATTCGTTCAGCAGCAGCAAACCCGGCAGCAGCAAAGAGACAGACAGCCTTCTAGAGTCTCCGAACAAAGACAGCAGCAGCAACAGCAGCAACAGCAGCAACAGCAGCACCAGCACCGGCAGCACCAGCACTAGCAGCAGCAGCAGCAACAACAACAGCAGCAGCAACAGCAACAGCAAGGAGCAGGACTTGCTGCTGTCTATGGTATCTCCTGCTGCTCTACCTAAGCTTAGCAACGAAGACGCAGCGACCCCACAAGAGCTGAGCTGTACAGACAGCGCAGCCGTTAAAGAGAGTATTGAAGAAACTGTGTAGCAGCTTAACTGTCTCCTTTTAAAATCTTTTAATGTCTCCTTTTATTCTATTTCTAGCATAATATATATATATATATACATATATATATACATATATATATGTATATATATGTATGTATATATGTATGTCTTTAGATGTAGACATATGTATATATATAAATATATTATATATACATATCTTTATATAAATAATATTAATTGTATAATATATCTATCTATATATGTGTATATAGATGTAGACCAATATATATTTGTAGATATATATATGCATATATATATATATAAAATAAAAATATATATGCATATATATATGTATACATATAATATGTAGATGCATATATAAATGTATATATGTATATATATACATATATACATTTATATATATATAAATATATATATATTTATATATATATTTATATATATATATATTATATGTGGGTGATTAGCATTTAATAGAACATCTCTTTTGATTGCGTTTTGTCTTTCCTTAGAAATATATTTGTTTGTTGTTTAAAAAAAGATAACAACAAGCCCCAAGGCTTGCATGCAGTCGGGGCTGCTGTCTTCTTTTCTGGTGTATGTACAGGTGTTAATAATAATAATAATAACTCTATATTGTTTTTCTTTTGTTTTGTCTATGTGGGATTCAGCCACAGCAGCTTTTAATAAACTCTTTCTTTTCTTTTTCTTCTTTATCTGTCTTTTAATTTACTTTTACTTTGCTGCCGCATGCAAATGCACATGCTGCTGCTGCTGCTGCTGCTGCTGCTGCTGAAGCAGCAGTTTAATTCCTAAGACAAGCCCTGAGCTGTCTCCTTTATTTCTACTTCTAAGAGGAGACAGGCAGCTCCCTATACACCCCAAAGTGCGAGGGTGCTATCTTCAGGTGCTGAGAGAAAATAAAATAAAATAAAAAAATAAAAAAACAAACAAATTAAATATTTTTATCTGCTTTTCATGTCTGTATACGTTTAAAGATACAATAATAATAGTTATAATAATAATAATAATAATAATATAAATAATAATAATAATAACAACACCAGTAATAATAATAAAGAATAAATAATAATAATAGAGGTATATAATAATTATTTTAAGAATAGCAAAGAAGTGCGGTTTAAATTAATAATAATAATAATAGCAATAGTAATAATAATAATAATAATAATAATAATAATAGCAATAATAATAAATAATGATAGTTATAATGA